>NC_142588.1:8769930-8929618 GCF_965207765.1 Zootoca vivipara | reverse complement strand
ACTTACAGCATCAACAGTGCCAACGACGAGACAGGCGTAATTCAAAAAATATCAGTCAGCTTGCCCAACGATATCTGAACTTTGCAGGGTATAATTTGTAAAAATGGAGCTGGTGAGCTAGTACAAAATTACAACCCTCGAGGAACCAGCAACACCCACTGGACTTATTGCAGAATATATTGAAATTAAGTGTAATTGGAAAAAGATGGGTGTGAGGGTTGCTGCAGAAAATCTTAGTATGTGTAGGGGGGGACACACATATAAGAACCCATTTCCTTTAATAATAATGTTATGATAAGGTTGGTTTTTTTAGGCAAGTGAAACCTTTATTTTCATTCAATGGTCTATTGATTTTGGGCAGGAATGCCTGGGGTGCTCATCTTATGGGCAAAGGCTGGCTCAGAGTTGTATAATTTCTGCTTTATTACCTCCACTGAATAGGTTCTGGGCAATCCAAAAATAACTTCAAAGATTTGGTCATAAGCATCCACTTTGGGAAATAGTTGTCTTCAGATTTCAGGGAAGGGGGGGGGGACGCAGGGCCATTTTAAGGGTATCCAGCGCCGTGGTGCAATTTCTACGGCGCCCCCCTTTCCCTCCGGCCTGCGCAGCTCCCGGCTCTGAGTCAGAGTGCAGGGACGGGAACTCACCTCTGGGAGGGATCACCTGCTGTGCCCTGGCCACAACGAGGATGGGCGGGCGGCGGGCAGCCTCAAACCCTGGGCTTGCTCAGGATCCCAAGGATGGGAAGGAGGTCGGCTCCCCCCCCCCACAGAGCCAGCAGGGAGAGCTCCGGACTGCCGGAGGGCTTACGAAGGCCCTCCTGCAGTCCGGAGTCCTCCCGCCGGCAGCAGAGGCCAGATGGGCGCCACGGAGCCTTTCCGCCAGCAGGTATGACCCTGGCACTGTGTTTCATTGGTAGTGTAGGGAGAGAATTGCCAATTGTATTATTGAGTTAATTCTGATCCTATGGTTTGCATTGCCAATATCCTATAGTTATCCTGTAGTTTGCATTGCCCCCCCCCCCAATATTCCTCCTAAAATGCTTCTTAAAATGCTTTCCTCTTTGCCTCTATGCCTCTGTGTGTCAAAGTGCAATGTAACAGTGAGACCTGCTATCAAGGCTAAGAGCTGGCCTTGTCTGGAGGACAGAACGAGAGGCAGAGAGGGGCTTATTATCAGCGATGATGCACTTCCAGCCTGACGCTGGAAGTTGCTAGCTTGATGCGTAAACTAACCTTACTGAAGGCTTACTGAAGGCTGAAGGCTTTGTTGAGTCAGCATGTGTTTATGCACAGGACCGGACACGGATCTTCCTTATATGTACTTGTGACCCCCTTTGTGTTTATGAGAAGGACCGGACAGAGTGCCTGCACACTCTTACAGAGGAGGGGGAAGGAGCCCAAAGAAGTGTATAAGAATCTTTGCAAATTTGTGTTTCTTTGCTCTTGTCGTGAGGCTTAACCACCAAGAGTCTCTTAATTAATTAAGAATTAAACTCTTTCTCTGGATTCAACCCCCGGTGTCATTATTGGCTATCTCTGTCCTGCCTGGGCGCAACTTAAGGACCCTTATCAGCAAATAAGGCTACAGTAGAGCTGCTGCCGTTGCCTCTACCAATGAAACGCAGCGCCAGGATGAGGGATGACCCTGGCGCTGCAGGGCGGAACAGGGTCCTAGTGCCTGCTCCGCCTCGCTTACCTCCCTGCTCTCCCCTGAGCGGTGCAGCTCGCGGGCGTGCAGGAGGGAAAAGGGAGGCCGCTGCGCAGCTCCCCCACTTGCTGGGGCGCCACTGAGCGTCCAGCGCCCTGGCGCACCGCGCCAGTAGACCCAATGGGCAAGACGGGCCTGGGTGGGAGGGATTTTTCAATTCTGCCTAAGCGCCTGAAATGCTCTCTCCCCTCCGCCCCCTTCAAGGAAAGCTCAGGCTGCACTTCTGAGTACACTCAGCATATTGAGAAAGGAGTGAGGAGGAGAGGTCACGTCGGGGTGGCAGAGGGGGCAAGTGGTGGCAGACCCCCACTGTGCTAGACTGGGGGGGGCAGCTGAGGAGGAACACCTGCAAGAGGGAAGGAAGGCAGTCACTATTGTCATTCACGCCCGGCCAGGCTCCTTGTCCACCTGTTCAAGCGGGACAGAGGACACTTTTGTCCAAAAACAGGACGACCCCATTTCTTCTAGTGTAATATATTTTTATTAATTTTCATTTACGACAATCCAATAAAAGCCACATTGATACAATACCAAATTACAATACAATTAAAAGAGCCAATTTATTCAATACCAAATTAAACCGTTTTGTTTGACTCCCCGTGCTCTGGTTTTCTGGGGTTGCTATTCTTATTTGGTCCTGCTCCAAAACTCTTAGTTAGTCCAAATGCATCAGTTCCGACATTGATCCTTTGTTTTATTTTAACAGCCACTGATCTGGTGACTTTCATTCATATTTAAATATTCCATATCCATTAATTTTGCAAAGGGATTTTCATCCTGTGGATTTCTGTGTAAAATATTCATTTTACATTCATCTTTTCCTTTTTCTGTTGTAATCTGACGTCTTCAAGCATTTCCTTTTACTTTCGCTTACTCAAGGACTGAAATTCTCTTTTTTTTTTTAAACATAATTTTTATTGATTTTACAAATTACAAAGAATGGTACATACATGAACACCTTTTCCACCTTCTTCCCACCCCCCTCCATGGGTCCTCCCCTGCCACAGAAGTATCCCACGCAGGTGAACAGTCAGAAGTGGTCCATTTTATGATTGGATTTCTGTCCTCCTCCCCCTCCCCTGCCCCCGAAGCCCCCCCTGCCACCAGGAAGCTCCAGTGAACCAGGGCAGTACGCAGGAGTTCATCCATCCAACCATCTATTGTCATACCAAAAAAAAAAGAGAATACAAAAAGAGAAAAAGAGAAAAAAGAGAAGAAAAAAATGACAAAAAAGAAAAAAGACCAAAAAATTCATCATAATTGTTAAATTCATAATTGTTAAACCATATTTTGTGGGCTTCCCCACCCTCCCCCCTTCCCCGGTTTTCCTCCCTTATTTATCATCTTCAACAGTTTCATAGTTTCATATTTTATAACATACACCTTTATAGCTTATACCACTTTTAAACTAACTATTATCATTTTCACCTAATGTCCAATCACTGAAAAATCAAACTCCCATTTTTTCTTCCCGTGCCTAATTTTTACCCCCTCTATAGGCCTCCATATTTTCACCTTTTTCCAGAATCAATTCACTTTTTAAACCTATAACTATTCCCAATCTAACCTTACACCCCCCCGAGTACCGGCTCCACCCCACCAATCCAGCAAGTTCCATGGTCAGCAGTCCAGTTATAATCCTATTAACCCATCCTTACAATCACAACTTCACTTTCCCTTCACCCCACCCCCTGTTTACAGTCTTTTGCCATCCAGGCCTCCATATCAGACCCCTGAGCTTCTTCTCTTCTCTGCTTAATTTTTCCTTCTTCCCTGTGGTCATTCTGGAGTTCCAGTAAATCCAATCGTGCCCCCCTCGAAGGGGAGGCACTCCATCCGACTTTTTGTAGAATAAAAACATCATTTTTTTCCTGGTGGGCTTCATTTTGTGTTATATTATCGCAGTCCTCATCCTCCTCTTTTCCTTCCAAATCACAGTCTCCATCATTGTCATTCTCTCTCTCATCTTCTTCATTTTCAATAGCTTCATCCTCTATGAAATCATATTCTGCCATCACCATCCGGAATTGTTGCTGTAACTCACGCTGTTGTGTCTCCTCTTGACATAGTTCTATTCTTACTTCCCACATTAAGGTCAAAACAGTCCGCTGAAACTCAGGCGAGTACCTTTTTGTTGACATAGTTCAATCCTGTCAAGGTCAAAACTTGTCACATGTGGTGGAATATGATCGCAGTTTATTTTCTCGACTCCATTTTAACAAGCTGGCTGCATTCTTAAAAATAAAGTTCGAACTCACATTTCAAAAGCATATAGACCAAAAAGGAGTTTCCAAAAAGTCCAGAAATAAAGATAGAAATAAAATTTAACTATAAATCCTGATCAGCTCACTGGGTTGTCTGGGCTGCCGGCTCCCGAGGAAAAGAAAGGTCTTTCTTAGTCTTAACCTCTTTCTGCAGGGCATTCACAACCACAGTCTCTCTCCCCTTTTACCCTGCATTTAGGGGAGATTCTCTTTGATGCCTTTGAGGGATCCTTTTAAGTTAAGATCTTCTGTTTACGGCTTCGGGTTTCTGTTTACTGTCTCTTATGTTACCGTGGGGGGGGTGGCTTCCTCTTTCCCCCCTCTCTCCCAGGTCCAAATTATTGCCTTAATTTAAATTCCAAACAATCCAAATTACTCACAGTCTATTCATTTGCTGAATATTCTTGGAAGAATTGGTCGCCTCCACTTCCCAGACTCGCAGCTTCGCGCTCTCAGAGCAGCAGTGTCAGCCTGTCCGCCGCGGTTCACCTCCTCGCTCTCGGGAGCTTAAACAAAGCCGATCCGGGGAGGAGAGAGCCCGCTTTTGGCGCCGCCAAGCAAAATCCGTCCCCAAAAAGCTCGATTTGGGGCTTTTAAGGAGGTTTCGCTTCGCTGGAGCGATTCCCTCCACCTCTGAAGCGCCGAGGTCCGCTCCGCTGAGCGGACCCCCGTCTGAGCAAGATGGCGCGGTCAACCGGAAGCCCAAGGTTTTTATTCCAAGGACTGAAATTCTCACTGCGACACACAAGGCACTTAAAGATGTGGCATTTTGCCAGTGTCCCAGGCAGATATCCAGTTTCTTTCATTGTCGCCTGACCTCTAACAAGCTGGTATCCTTCCAAAGTCATAACAAATAAATGCTCTTTACCATTCTATGTAAGGGACCCAGGTGGCACTGTGGGTTAAACCACGGAGTCTAGGGCTTGCTGATCAGAAGGTCGGTGGTTCGAAACCCTGCAACGGGGTGAGCTCCCGTTGCTCGGTCCCAGCTCCTGTCCACCTAGCAGTTCGAAAGCACATCAAAGTGCAAGTAGATAAATAGGGACCGCTCCGGCGGGAAGGTAAACGGCATTTCCGTGTGCTGCTCTGGTTCACCAGAAGCAGCTTTGTCATGCTGGCCACATGACCTGGAAGCTGTCTGCGGACAAGCGCCGGCTCCCTCGGCCTATAGAGCGAGATGAGCGCCGCAACCCCAGAGTCGGACACAGAGTAATTTTAAGGGAAAAGAAAAGGGACTTTTCCTCTTCTTGTCTTTGAGGTGTAAACTGGAAATGTCTTACATGCTAACTACTGCCTTCTCTTTCATCAGGGAGCATTTATTGACTTTATAGGCGATTATTATTATTACGGTATTATCCTTAGTAAGATCCATCATCCGAGTTCATGATAAATTGTGGCGCTCAGCTCCGGATCAATTTCAGGCATGGCACATGACTTTATTTTGGAAAACACACAGGTCTCTTTGATGGCAGGGAGAGGTTGGGTGAAAGGCTTCAAGAATTCACTTTTATTGCACGTAGCAGAGCTTAAATTTTATTTTCTTCTCATACCCACACTATATCATTGTGGGTTACTTATGCGTGTGGTCCCATTGGCAGAGGTTCCTCTTAATTGCTTCTGTGGCAATACTCTGGGCAGAATCCTCATTGCCACAGTTGCCTTCTCCCAACCAATTTCTGCCTCTCAGGTCACTCCTTTGGGCTTTTAAAGCTCAGATCTGGCTTGAGGTTTGGAGCTCGCTCCTCTGATGCTGGTTTCCATCACAGCCATACATTACTTTTAATATATGCATGTCTTCATTCATTTGATATCTCTTCTTGCCAGGCAAAAAGCAAAAGCATACAAGGACGATTTACACTACTGAATTTCCCCACATGGTTGGATGGGGGAATGTGTCCATATGAATTGGTTGATGTGTGAGGTTGTGGCCCTTGCTGTGATCATGGTTGTGCCTTTCAGCTTAGAAAATGTGGCCAGGGGTGCCATCGGGGGGGGGGTTGGGGCGAGGCCCCCCCCTGAAATTTCCAAGGAGGGGACTGGGACTCTCAACACTGGCATAGCAAGAGGGTGCATTGGGGTGGGCTGCCCCGGGTGCCACCCTGGAGGGGGGGGGACACTTGGCGCGTGCCCCCGCGACTGCCAAGCCGAGCGGCACCGCTCCAGCCCCATACATACGGTGCCAGGATCCCCTGCTCGTGGCTGCAGTACCATCCCCGTACAGCACTGGAGCGGCGCCGCTGGCAAACCACTAAATAATAATAATAATAATAATAATAATAATAATAATAATAATAATAATTTATTTATACCCCGCCCATCTGGCTGGGTTTCCCCAGCCACTCTGGGCGGCTTCCAACAGAAAAATAAAACACAATAATCTATGAAACATTAAAAGCCTCCCTGAACAGGGCTGCCTTCAGATGTCTTCTAAAAGTCTGGTAATTGTTGTTCTCTTTGACATCTGTTGGGAGGGCGTTCCACAGGACAGGCGCCACCACCGAGAAAGCCCTCTGCCTAGTTCCCTGCAACTTGGCATCTCACAACGAGGGAACCGCCAGAAGGCCCTTGGTGCTGGACCTCAGTGTCCGGGCAGAATGATGGAGGTGGAGACGCTCCTTCAGGTATACTGGGCCAAGGCCGTTTAGGGCTTTAAAGGTAAGCACCAACACTTTGAATTGTGCTCGGAAACGTACTGGGAGCCAATGTAGATCTTTCAAGACCAGTGTTATGTGGTCTTGGCGGCCGCTCCCAGTCACCAGTCTAGCACATAGTGCGCATGTGCGGCGTCAACGGTGCACATGTGCGCTATGTAGCGGTTTGCTGGCACCTCCGCTCCAGCGCCATACGTACAGTGCTGGGATCCTCCGTTTGCGGCTGCAGCCATTTGTAGAGGATCCTCCGTTTGCGGCTGCAGCCGCGAGCAGAGGATCCCAGCACCATCCCTGTATGGTGCTGGAGCGGCGCTGGCGGCAAACCGCTCTGTAGCGTGCATGTGCTACATAGCGATGCCCCGCCACCGGGTGCACATCCCCAGGTGCTGCTCCGGGTGCCCGAGCGGCTTCCTCCGCCACTGACCCTCAATATCCTGCAGCCTGTGGCAGGCCTCACTGGGTCTCCCCGCTGCTGTGGTGGGCTCTGGCGTACCTTGTGGAGCCTGCCCATAGTTGCACTGGGCCCTGCCAGACCTTCCTGTGACTGCGGCAGGTCTCCTCCCAACTCGTGTCATTTGTGTGTTGTGCGTGTGACACCAATCCATTTTAAAGGAAACTCCCTCCAAAAACCAAAAACTCAGTTTTGCAAAAAAAACCCACAAAAAAACAAAACCCGGAAGTTTTCTTTCGTAGGGAAATCTCTCTCATGTCTGCTACATTCAGACTACTTCCTCTTAAAACACTAGTAGTGTTTTGTTTTGTATACTGCTTGGTATTATCTGATATACAGTGGTACCTCTGGATACCCACACCTCTGGTTGCTTATCCTTCAGGATGCGAACGCTGCAAACTCGGAAGGCAAACGCGGCAAACCCGATATCTCCAGTTGCAAATTATTCAGGATCCAACCGGAGCTCCGGAACTGGACGTACCACTGTACTGTGTTCACCAGAATTTTGTTGTTGAGTATTATGGTTCGTGTACAGGGTTGGAGTTTTTTATTAATACAGTATATACAGTGGGTTTTTCCGGGGGTACGCAGGGGTATTGTTCTTGTTTAGTCGTTTAGTCGTGTCCGACTCTTCGTGACCCCATGGACCATAGCACGCCAGGCACTCCTGTCTTGCACTGCCTCCCGCAGTTTGGTTAAACTCATGTCCGTAGCTTCGAGAACACTGTCCAACCATCTCGTCCTCTGTCGTCCCCTTCTCCTTGTGCCCTCCATCTTTTCCCAACATCAGGGTCTTTTCCAAGGATTCTTCTCCTCTCATGAGGTGGCCAAAGTATTGGAGCCTCAGCTTCAGGATCTGTCCTTCCAGGGAGCACTCAGGGCTGATTTCCTTCAGAATGGATAGGTTTGATCTTCTTGCAGTCCATGGGACTCTCAAGAGTCTCCTCCAGCACCATAATTCAAAAGCATCAATTCTTCGACGATCAGCCTTCTTTATGGTCCAGCTCTCACTTCCATACATGACTACTGGGAAAACCATAGCTTTAACTATACGGACCTTTGTCGGCGAGGTGATGTCTCTGCTTTTTAAGATGCTGTCTAGGTTTGTCATGGCTTTTCTCCCAAGAAGCAGGCGTCTTTTAATTTCGTGACTGCTGTCACCATCTGCAGTGATCAAGGAGCCCAAGAAAGTAAAATCTCTCACTGCCTCCATTTCTTCCCCTTCTATTTGCCAGGAGGTGATGGGACCAGTGGCCATGATCTTGGTTTTTTTGATGTTGAGCTTCAGACCATATTTTGCGCTCTCCTCTTTCACCCTCATTAAAAGGTTTTTTAATTCCTCCTCACTTTCTGACATCAAGGTTGTGTCATCTGCATATCTGAGGTTGTTGATATTTCTTCTGGCAATCTTAATTCCGGCTTGGGATTCATCTAGTCCAGCCTTTCGCATGATGAATTCTGCATATAAGTTAAATAAGCAGGGAGACAATATACAACCTTGTTGTACTCCTTTCCTAATTTTGAACCAATCAGTTGTTCCATATCCGCAGGGGTATGCATACCCCTAAATATTTTGTGAATCTAACGGGAGAAGAAACATTTTTTAAAAAAATAAAAAAAAATAGTTTCTTCTCTAGCATGGTGAATAATCAGTTCTGTTGCTACCCCCGATGGCAACCTCGTTTCCTGTCACTGTCCCCCCCCCCCCGAGTCTCAGACAGAAGTGAACATTTAATGTGTGAAGTAGGAGTTGGTATCTAGCACAGTGATTGGTCAGTTTCATTTTTACCGCTTCCAATGGCAACTTCATTTCCTTTCCCGGTGTTTCCTGAGTCTCAAACAGAAGTGAGCGTTTAGTGTGCGAAGCAGTGTGGAATGTGGATGTGTGGTGTTTTACTGATAAAAGTCGGGAAGATGTTAGCGCACACAACCTCTTGCCAATGCGGACGTTACTGTGAATTGTCAGCTGCGTAATATGAGGTAATGCATTTGTAATATAAGGTAATGCATTTTCTTTGTACTTTTGTCCATTTACTGTATTTATTTTTCCCAATTTGAACTATAAAATGGTGATTTTCTTGAGTCAAAATGAGAGTACCCCTAAACATTTTTTTTCAGAAGAAAGCACTGTGTGTGTGTGTGTGTGTGTGTGTGTGTGTGTGTGTACACACACGTACACCCACACTCTCTAAATATAGTTCCATTTTTACCCACGCCAAAATTGTGAAGGCTGCTCTTGCATGAAAACCACTGGATAGCAAAGTTGATTAGACCATGGTACTGACAACACCAAAGTTGCAGGTTCGATCCCCCTAAGGGACTGGTCCCTTCCAACTCATGATTCTATGAGGTATCCTTTTGAAACTGGGTAGGATACATACCCTCAAAATGGCATACCAAAGTAATCCAGTAATTCTTCCTAAAGTAATAAAAAGCTAGTTTTCTGCAAGATATTTGTTGTTGATAAAGGTGCTTAGCAGAAACACCCCCTTTGTCTCTAAATTAAGGAAGGGCCCCAATAGATTGACTCCTCTCACTAACTGCAAGTACTTTCAAATCTGGTGAAGAATGAGCAGCTCTCCTAAGTTATCACTATCTTAAGTTTGGTAATCTGTATGCATGCACTTCAGATAGCTGCTTGGGTGATTTGCCTGGCAATGGAATATATTTCCCCATCTGTTCCTCATTAGAAAGGAAGGATTATAGAGGGGAAAGGATTTCTTATGTGGGGTGCTTGGTGGCAAAACAGTTGGCAACATAAAAAAGAGCTGTACACCTGGTTTAGTGTTCCACGGCACCAGAAACATGAGCTTCACTTTGCTCTGCGTTGGTTCTCGTGGCTTTGAGCCACCAAGATTTGAATATGTTTACTGAACTAACTTTAGTTTAGCCTGATCCATGACTGAAACCCAGTTTATTCTGGCTGTGGCAATGGGAATATTTTGGATTGGGAAGTGTGGTATTCAGCATTGACAGTGACTCAGGGTAAGTCGTTTCGTATTTCCATCTTAAAATTAGTTTTCCAAATGGCTTCTGTCGTTCTGCAGAGGTCAGCTGTCATTAAATGGATAGTGCAGATCAACTCCTCGAAAGATTCCATCAACGGTGTCTCTGAAATTTTTTACACATTTACTTGGGAAGACAGGCGAACTAATGCCAGTGTACTGGAAGAAGCAAAGATCACCAGTGTCGAAGCAATGGTTCTTCAACATCAACTTCGTTGGATGTGCGGGATTCCTGATTATCATCTTCCAAAGCAACTATTCTATTCCGAACTTAAAAAGGAAAAGCGTAATGCCAGTGGTCAACAAAAGAAGTTTAAAGACTGTCACAAGGCAAATATTAAAAAAATGTTCCCCAAAACTGGGAAACACTGACCTGTGAGCGCTCCAATTGGAGAAGAGTCTTTACCAAAGGTGTCATGGGCTTTGAAGACGCTCAAACTTGGGACGAAAGGGAGAAACGTGCTAAGAGGAAAGCACGTTTGGCAAACCCTCACCATGATCAACTCCCACCCGGAAACCTATGTCCCCATTGTGGAAGGACGTGTGGATCCAGAATTGGCCTCCACAGTCACTTACGGACTCACTGTTAAAATTGTGTTCATGGAAGACAATCTTACTCGGCTATGAGTGATCGCCAAAGAAGAAAGAGTGCAGATCATGCGACTGAAAGATGACAGAAATCCCGAAAGGCTTTCAGAAATAGCCAATTTAACTCCAATGTTCAAAGTTCCCCATTTATCCAGGAAGGAGGTGGAGTCCCCAAGATGCTATGAAACAGCCTTCCCACTGCACATGGACTGCACAAAACATCATTACCATTCACCATGCTGCCTTGGGCTGTTGTGACTTGGATTCCACCAACATCTGCGATCAAAGGCCTGGTCATTCATAACTTGGAGGCAGGTTCTGGCCCTGGCACTTCAGAAACAAATCCATGTTTGCATCAGCACGTACACATGAAGAGAAAGACGGAACCTGGTGCTCATAGGACAGGAGACACAGCCAGCTGCAGTCTTGATGCTGGGAGTGGGAATCATTTCTGCCAAAAGCTTGCCAGTGAGTCGAAGCACTAAACTTCCACAAGTATTTTAGCCAAATACTGCTTCAACAGAAAAGCAGGCTGAGCCTATCAACTTTTTCTAAGGCAAATGAAGCGGGCCAGAGATCATTTTAAATCCTGCATCGTTAAAAGAACATCCACATGGAAACAGTGGCACCTGCTGGTTAATGCTGAAACGAAAAGTTCAGAAACACTGCGATTTCTTTTCAACCTGATCTAAGAGCCATACATTTCATGCAAAGATCTGTGCTCCAATTATAATGAGAAAAAGGAAAACGTCTGCATACCCAGGGCAATTCCCCTCAGTATGTGGTCTTGTTTCTTAACCAATGTTCTGAATAATTTGTACCTGTCACTCACTTGGAGGGGGTGGTACAGCTGTGTTGGTTGCTATGTCTCTTAAAAAAAACACCAGTGTCACATAAAACATTGGTATGGGTAACTATCAAATCAATTATAACCCCCTTTTCCCAGGCTCTGAGCAAGAAATCAATGAAACACATTACTCCAGTTGGGAATATGTCAAAGGACGTCAGATCTGTCTGTGTTTGTTCACATCCATATTAATGTATACCAGATTTCCAGAAAGCCATCACCTGCCTGTTGTCCTTTTAGTTAGTGTTTTACTTGCTTTGTGAGTTTTTCCATGAATGCAACTGTCCATAAGTTTCATCTCCGGTTATGCGTATGAAAATTGTCCTGGCTCTTCCAGCTTTGAGCTATTCATTGCCATGTCGCAAGTAAAAGAAAAATTACCTGCTACTGTGGGGGAGGGTCTTCCTGTTTCCCATGAAAAAGAGATGTTAGAGCAGGATCCCCAAACTAAGGCCTGGGGGCCGGATCCGGCCCAATCGCCTTCTAAATCCGGCCCGCGGACGGTCCGGGAATAAGCATGTTTTTACATGAGTAGAATGTGTCCTTTTATTTAAAATGCATCTCTGGGTTATTTGTGAGGCATAGGAATCCATTCATATTCCCCCCCCCCCAAATATATATAGTCCGGCCCCCACTAGGAGGGACAGTGGACCAGCCCCCTGCTGAAAAAGTTTGCTGACCCCTGTGTTAGAGCAAGCTGAGGAGTATTCTGTATGTGCTATATTGTTATTAGGCTTAGCTCCTTAAATACGGCACCACACAGGTTTGATCAATGTCGTATGTCCACCATATACGAAACATAGCACCAATACAGTCACAGCCCCTCCAGCATAGGGGAGAAAACTGCAGGCTAATCTTATACTTCTAAATACCAGCTTTCCAACATTTTGAGCATGTTCTCCCTAATCTTGTCCAAAGCAAGTAAAACTTTTTTTCTGTCCAAATACTACAAACTGGAACATTTCATTTAAGTATATAACAGGGATGTCCAACAGGTCGATCAGCATCGACTGGTTGATCCCCGGGAGGCTGCAGTCAATCGCGGGCTCCTTTTCCTTTGCTTTTGTCTAAGAGCACCCTCCCCCTCTCCCCTCCCTGCATTTTGTCCTGTTTCGTGGAGTGGAACAAAGAACAGAGTTTTTGCAGCAATATCTTGGTGAATGAGCAATCCCCTTGCTCCTGAAAGTTAGGCGCCCCCTAAGTGGAGTTTTTACCCTGTATCCCTCTGAAAAAGCTCAACAACTTTGACCTGAACCCCAATAAAACAGGGGTAGATCCCCTCGTTTATAACTCTGCGAGTAGATCGCAGTCTCCTAGAAATTGGCCACCCCTGGTATATAAGGTTAGTTCTAAAAGAATTCCCAGCCCATATTATTTCTATGGGGTTGTACAAGAGGAAAACACTGCAGAATGGCCCTTCAACACACACTGCTTTCACAAATCACTCAGAGCCACTGCTATTCTCCAGTCGGCAAGTGGTGTCAACAAGAGGGTGCTCTCATTTGGTTTTCCATGAAGAAAAAAGTATCTTGCCATTTCCTTTCACATAGGAAGCAACCTCTTTGGAGACTCAAGGCTGTCTAGATCTACCAGGTAGCAAGGGAGACAAATCGTAGTCTAAGAGGAAAGCAATCTGCAGGGCACTTGTCATTTGAGGACTTACAGGAGAGTTAAAAACCAAACTAAAAACTCAAAGTGCACAAAAAGTTTTATTTACATACAAAAATACAGGCATGGACAGACATTCAGTTTTTTGTATTTAATAAAAACCAACATTAATAGACAAGTAAGTTAATAGTTACTTTTTTGTAATTAAACTATTCAAAGCAGACTTGTGAAATTAGAAATAAAACAGGAACAGCTCATGTTTGCGCCATCCTAGAAATCAAGTCTTCACAGATTTTTGTGAGTTCATTGTTTTCCTTTGTCTGTTAAAAGAGAAGGAGAGGTATCAGAGACTGTAGGAGTTGCACAAATATTCAGAAAAGTCACCCATATTTTTACAGATTAGAATAGTTTGCACAGTGGGCCTCATTTTTAAGTAGCAAAATGCAAGCTGAAGCAGGAGCCTGAGAGGTGCAAGCATGTGTGTCAGTAGTCTGAAATTTGCATCCCCTTTTGAGGGATCCCTGGCAATAGGGGCTTGCGGTCTCAGGAGGTGTGGCTTCAGCCATCATGTCCAAGTGCTTTTCTACACAGGAGTAGTGAATGGCAGAGATGTTTTTATATGCAAGTAGTAAAGGGGTGGACTGAGAACCTCTCACTCTGCCCGTGTCTGGAGTACACAAATCACAGCATTCTTGTTTCATTTCAGGGATCTCAGCTGGAGCTAAAAGCCTTTGGAAAGCAGTCCCTCCACTCCTCTGATTGAACCACCACTAACAGTCCCAAGCTCCAACGAAAATTTAAGACTGACCTTTTGCTCAAGGCTGCTCTCTAGTGACTGGGCTCTCATCTGTTCTTTGCGTAAACTGGCTTGGTGCGCTGCCTCTTCTGCTTTGGCTTTGCTTCGTACTTGGGCAATCTCTTCATTCGCTCTGTCAAAAAGGCACCCAGGCATATTAGCTTCTTAGATAATATGGGCATTTTATTTAAATGCACTGCAATCTGAAGGACAGCCGGATCCCAGCACCTCATTACTCACTGGCACAGCTTTTCTTCTGCGTGGGCCTTCAATGCTTGATATTTCTGTTCCTCCTTCTTAAGTCTTGTATCGTAATCCTCAACACATTTCTTCAGAGCCTCTTCATTCTAGAAGAAGATGGGGGAAAACCCAGGCCATTTCAGTTTACAAGGGGAGAGGACCTCTTAAAAATAATTGCGAGGGCAAGCCCAAATCTTGATCTGTCAAAAAGTAGAATCACTCAACACCAACACCACAAATTACACATACAGCAAAATTCTGTTAAAACCTCTACAAGTGCATTATAATACAGTGGTGCCTTGCTTAACAAATGCCCTGCTTAACGAAATTTCCGCTTAATGAAAGGTTTTTTTCTAGTGGAGGTTGCCTCGCTAGACGAATTCGTTTTACGAAAAATTTGCCTAGTGAATCGCGGTTTCCCATAGAAATGCATTGAAATTCAATTAATGCGCTCCTATGGGCAAAAAAAATTCAATGCATTCCTATGGGATTTGCTAGACGAATTTTTCATTATAAGACCAGACCCGTGGAACGAATTAAATTCGTCTAGCGAGGCACCACTGTATAGGGAACTATACTGTTTGTATTCAGAAGAAAACAGGTTGAATGCATGTGTGCCACCTGTGCTATCAAGTAACAACGCGTTAAGACTTTTGGGATAACAGAGAATCTATTCTTTAGTTTCCTGTCCAGAACCAACATCTCAGCAAATACTACATTTGGCACCAATGAAGCTCATCTAGCGTTACTGATGCATGGTCCTTTACGGCAGGGATTGGCAATGTAGCACCTGCGGGTGTCTTTGTGTGTTTTTCCGGTCTGTTTTTAAGAATAGTTTGGGAGGGGTTGTATTGGGGGTGGGGTGGGGAGAATAGCAGCCCTACATCCATAGGTTTTGCTAAAATATTCTTCATCTGGGATTAAGGGAAACACACTTGGGCAGAGAGGGAGAGATGGAGGTTGCCGTGTGTGGTCCGTATGCATCATCTGCATACGGAAACAAAATTAAAAAATTCCTTCCAGGAGCACCTTAGAGACCAACTAAGTTTGTCATTGGTATGAGCTTTTGTGTGCATGCACACTTTTTCCAGACACTGTATCTGAAGAAGTGTGCATGCACACAAAAGCTCATACCAATGACAAACTTAGTGGTCTCTAAGGTGCTACTGGAAGGGATTTTTTTAATTTTGCTTCGACTACAGCAGACCAACACGGCTACCTACCTGTAACAAGAGAAGAAGAAATGCATGTGCAGCTTTTTCTGAATTTGTGTAAGAAAGAAATCTATGGATGAAGAGCAGTATACAAATTTAATTAATAATAATGATTAGCGGCCACCTTGCATATTTTTCCTGGCACAGTGGTGCCTCGCTTAACGAATGCCCTGCTTAACGAAATTTCCGCTTAACGAAAGGATTTTTCGAGCGGAGGTTGCCTCGCTAGACAAATTCGTTTTATGAAAAATTCGTCTAGCGAATCGCGGTTTCCCATAGGAATGCATTGAAATTCAATTAATGCGTTCCTATGGGCAAAAAAAAAAATTCAATGCATTCCTATGGGATTCGCTAGACAAATTTTTCATTATAAGAAAAGACCCGTGGAACGAATTAAATTCATCTAGCGAGGCACCACTGTACTGAGAAATGCTCTGTATTAGACAGCAATAGTGTGTGTGTGTGTGTGTGAGAGAGAGAGAGAGGTTTTGTATGATCCCCACAATTACGACCAGCAGGATATAAGCAACTTCCCACGTCAAACATGAGGTTGCCTGGGCCTGGGAAAGTAGCAATGACTGCAGTATCTCCAGTCTTCTTATGCCATCCCCCCATCCACCCCGGTCCAAAAAGGTTGGAGACTGCTGCTTTACATTTTACTCTGCAATTACTTTGATGTTCGTAGTAGCAAATGAATTTATTTCCAACCAAAGATGTCACTCTTGCCAAGTCCCTCCCGATAATTAAAATACAGTGCAGTCTTCATAATAGGATCTCAAAATAGCATGCCTCCATGGTTATAGTTGCTACACACATCTTGAAATGTAATGTGTAATCAGGGATACACATTGGCTTTGCAAGCATAAGAGTTGCAAAGGTAGGTGAGGAGTGTTTAAAGAAACAAGAGACTTAAGCAGCTGGCAGAGTTAGAAATGCTCACCCTCTGATATCCTTCTATTGCCTCCTTCTGCTTTTCAAATCGTTTGAAGAGCTCAGAGAATGATTTTTCCACAGAGTTCAGATCAGAGCTAATCTGCTGTTTTTCATCCAGTACTTTCTGCAGTTCTTTCTGGGCAAGCTCCTTTTCTTTCTGTGAATTCTCTAGAGAAACAAGAGATACAAATGAAATGTACTGCTTGCACTCTAGGGTCCAAAACAGACATCAGTCCAGAGATCTTTGTGCAGAAGCGCCCCATTACCCCTATGTCTTAGGAGAGGCAGTTTTCAAGTACAGTGGTACCTCGACTTACAAAGGCAATCCGTTCCGTGGCGCTCTTTGTAATTTGAAACCTTCGGATGTCGAAGCATTGATTTTGCGCATGCGCGAAGCGCGATTTTGCGCTTCTGCGCATGCGCCGACCGTACACGCGACGAAAATACTTCCGGGTTTGCCAACTTTGTAAGTTGAGGCATTCGGATGTCAAGGTACCACTGTAACCTCAAGAAAGGCTGCAGATATTCAGAAATGTCAGATATAGATTCCATGGTGCAGAATTTAGGACACAATGTGCAACAAAATAGAACAGGGTTTCTCAAACTCAGGTCTCCAGTTGTTTTTGAGCTACAACTCCCATCATCTTGAGCTATCAAGACCAGTGATCAGCGGTGATGGGAATTGTAGTCCAAAAATAGTTGAAGACCCAAGTTTCAGAAACCCTGCATTGTTTGAACAGCTTCCTCTTAAGTTATTCAAATAATGCATATTCAAATAATGCATATAAAACTGGCTTCTGTCAGCAGCTAGGCCTCACTAGTTTTCAGTGTCTTAAGAGGACAACTAGCCTATTTTAATAATGAAATATACAAATTAATGCTGTCCCTTAGAAGAGTGGGAGAACCACATGTTCCTGGAGTCCAATTCCCATCATCCCTAACCATTTGCCATGCTGGCTAGGGCTGATGGAAGTTGGAGTCCAGCAACATATGGAGGGTCAGATCCCCCACCCTCACATAGTTCAAGTGGCTGGATTCACACGAAATGTTTAATAGTAGCAGCCACTATGGAGCAATCATCTTAACACTTTAGATCGAACTATTCCCTGTGGATGTGAGGCTTAAAGATTTTCCTAGTTTGTTTTTGATGCCATGTGGATGATTGCATACTATATTTATTTTAGTTATGTATTTGTCTTGGAAGACAACACTTAGTAAAAAAAATATATACCAAAGACTGGTAGTCAATTTCTTCCAAATTAAGTTGATGGGCTAAGCCAGCCTCTCTCAAACTTGCCCCCCCAGATGTTGTTGGACTACAACTTCCTTCTTCCCCGACTGGTCCTGATAGCTAGGGATGATGGAAGCTGTACATCTGGGGGACCATGTTTGAGAAAGACTGGGCTAAGCCAGTATCAAGTAATCTCTAATCTCTGCTGCTGCCCCATACTTCCGTGGTTCTCATTTCCTGTACTTTCCTAGTCTTTGAAAAGTTTGGCAAGAATGGAGCTGAACACTCTCAAACACGTCTTTGGAGCAGGAATACACGATGGTAGAGCACAAGCTTTGCACACAAAGTTTCCAAGGTTGAATCCCTTGGTTGTAGCAGGCCTCAGGGGGGAAAAACAACCCTCATGTCTGGCTGGGAGCCTTTGAAAGCTGCTGGTAGTCAGCATATAGTTCTGGCCAGAAACAACAGTGGTAAGATTCAGCACAAAGCACCCCCGCCCCTGTCTTCATGCTTTTGTAATTTGTACTTACCCATCACTTGTGCTGTGGTAACTTCAAACTCCGCAACAATTGTTCTAAAAGAGAGAAAGAGCTTATTTTAATATGTATAGCGAGAAAAAAATATAGGATTTTGCTGTAGTCCCAGTTCCTGGCACTAATGACCAAGAACATTAAGCTTCCTATGAATGCTCTTCTACTTGAAGAAAGGCCACCTTGCACAGGGTGGCGCTTCCTATTTGTCTGTTTTTTTGTTTTGTTTTAATTGCATTTTCTATCTCCACTGTAGTGATAGTGGTGACAGTTCCCTCTCCTTTTGAGATAAGCCGCCAGTAAAAATAATTTGCCCCCCTAACAAAGATGGTCTTAATAAAGTTAGGCAACTCATGGAGGATCTAGACCAAAACAGGTGTTTCACTTGGCAATAATGAAACATGGCCTGTCTGAAACCCTGTGCAGAAGATCCTGGGTAAGATGGACTCAATGCCCTGACTCAAAGTTACTTTAATAATTAGCAAAGCTTCAGCAGCACAGGATTCCTCGTAGGCCACGTTGCCCAGAATGCCTTGCTCCAAGGTAGGGCCCCAGCCATTTCTCAGAGTGAGGCTCACGGGGAGCCTGAGGCATGCCCGGCACTTTTGCCGCATCAGTAGCATAAAACTGTTCAACAGCTGAGGGGAAGGAAGCTAGGAGGAATAGCAGCCATGGCAAACGTGAGGATGCAGCAACAACGGAGGCCCCCTTGGGCAACACAATCATCCCTGTCAGTCCAGCAGGTATCGGGCACAAGGAACCAGCACTTGTTGCCTAAAGGAAAAGGAAGCTTCAGTTCCAAAACAGTCAGATACCTGTTGAAATGGGTCTATATATTGGGTGGTATTTGAGTCCTGTGAGAAAGCAACCAAAGAACATGCTTCTGTAACCCAGTTGTACACCTACCCCATTTCTTTATTTTCCAAATAGATCTTGTGATGCTTCCTTTCCCATTCCAAAGCTTCCATCTCCTTTTCTTGTACCTGAAACCACAAGGTGCCCAAAATGAGAGCGGAACAGTAACGGATGTCACTTTAGATCTGGGCTAGAATCAAAGCAACAGCCAGAAAAGTCCTTGGCTAAACCTCATTCTACCTTAAGGACAACTGTAGCATTTGATATGCAAGTTTACTCTCTTTTATATGGGCCCTTTGAGGAAGCCATTTATTTACAATCACCCAAGGTAAAAAGCAAAAGCAAATGACACTGGTGGTTTATATTGATCAGGAGCATTCGATGGAACTAATTTGATTAGTGTTCCAAAGATCAGTTTAAAAACTCCCATTGGTAAAGGAAATCTGCACAAATGTCTTGTGAGGTGGGCAAATGTTACCAGCTACAAGCTTATGGCCAGCAGGAAATCAAAAGCCATTCTAAACAGTATCTTTCTAAAAAGTATCAACTCAAATATTTCTTCCCATGTTCTCACCTCAGAAGTAAGCTTTTTGATCACCGCGTCCTTCTCAAGTTTAACCCTTTCGATAGCTGCATCCATGTCAAGTTTAACCCTTTCGATAGCTGCATCCATGTCTTGCTGAGTGTATTTCAACACTTCCACAATAGCCTCAGTAGGCAGCGCAGAAGGCAAAAATGAAATATCCTTAGCGGTTGGAATATCTAGAGAACCTCCGGCCTGTGACAAGAATTTAAAAACACATTTATATGTGGTACTTTTATAATGCATTTGTGCTAACAGATACTCTACAGTGGGACCTCGACTTACGAATTTAATCCGTTCCGAATGCACACTCGTAGGTCGAAAACTTCGTAAGTCGAGTTTCCCATAGGAAAAGCGGTTTCCCATAGGAATGCATTGGAAACGGAAAAATTCGTAAGTCGAGGAAACCGCATCTACAAATTCGTAAGTCGAGGAAACCACATCTAGCCGCGAACGGGTTTTCCGTTCGGATGTCGAAAAAATTGTAAGCGCGCAGCCACGTCGGATGTCGAGTAGCTCGTAAGTCGAGGTCCCAATGTATTTAAGATGCACCAAGCTGAGTCAGACAAACCATAGTTCCCTTGATGTCTAAACTGTTAAACTTTTTAAAAAACAGTAGTTGAATCATTTGAGTTTAAAATGTAATGCTTCTGACCTCTTCCAGCATGCAAGCCTGAGGTTCACCATGGCTCAGTCACACAGCAGGAAACCATGATTTCATATTATTTCTGAACTGGGCCAATGTGTTGATCTTTTTAAAAAATTTACCAACCACCTGTATCTGCAAATTACTGGAGATATTTAGATGGTGCTTACCAGATCTGTTGAAGCTCCTAGAAGGTCTAGTCCCAATGACATTTCTTCAGGTTTAGATGTTTTTATTTCATTGGCTGCCATTTCTCTAGATGGTCTAATTTAAAATAAGAAAAAATACTGAAACAATCCTAAATAGGCTCCAAAATTGAAGAGAATTAGAAACTGAATGCCTACCCATTTTGAAGTGCAGGTTTTGCTTCATTAGCACCTGGGTCACTTTTCTTAGGGCTTTCACTGAGCAGTGGATCAAACTTCAAATACAGAGATTGCTTCCTCAAGACAGATTCTTTAAACTATGGGGAAGGAATTTGTAAGTAAGCGACGCACAGGCACAAGTCAGTCAGCCAAAGATGCGATTGTTTGGGGTAGAGATCTTCCAACTTGTATTAAAGATCATCCCAAAACCAATAAAGTTTTGCTACAACTATAAAACCCAATAAAAGTAGATTCTTCTATATCTGTTTTGTGATTTAAGCAGCATAGTTTAACTGGAAGAGAATGGAGACAGGGCAGTATCTTGCCACAGAGCAAGTTTAGCTCTTGTGCAAATGAGAAAATATACACAACACTGAGTTTATATTGTCAGGTAGACATTTAGAGCTCTCCTCAGCAATTGCCTTCAGATCCTTAGGCATATCTACTCCAGCCGAAGTCTCCTCTGCTTGAGAGAAATACTTTTACTCTCCTTTATAGACTGTTCTGGTATAGCAGCTCAATGCTGTAAAAATCTTAAAATCAGTTCACATATTGGTCACTTACTGAGGTAGTTCCAAATTGTTCCAGATAGTCCACTTCAATATCGAGTCCTAGAACTAAGCAAAAGTGTGTTAATAAATGCAGAAAGCAACAGTTTTTATGTTATAAAAACTAGAAGTAGCATGGGCAAAGACAAGATAGTCCTTTCTGGAGATGAGAAATACAAGCGCACCTTCCTGCAATTTGTAGTAGCCTGTGCACCTTGTGGGAGTTACCAGGCACAGTTCTGTTCTTTCTACTTTTCATTTAAATTCATTTAACTTATGATTTAATCATAAAGGAACAGATAATTCATCAAAGGTTCAGATCTAACATTATTTTGAACACTTTTTTTGGAGTGACTTGTGCCTAGATGAGGGATGGGGAGCCTGTGGTCAATTGTCAGGATTGATGGAAAGCTGTAGTTCAACATCTGGCAGGCTACAGGTTCCCAGCCCCTGGCTTGGTAGAGACATTTACTGGAACCATTGCTGTGCCTGGAACTTCAGTGACAGCTAGAAGCACATCTTGTTACACTGCTTAGAAGCTGTTGTTGGGTTTTTTGTTTTGTTTAGAATTAAGCTATATACAAATGAATAAAAAGCTGTACTAGGCCTGCTGCAAGTGCTTTGCAGAACTTTGAGAATGACAGTAGTCTGTCCTCCAATCAGGGTATCACATGAAGACTTGGTCACAATAGTGCTTTATCGACAAATATCTGCACATTGATTTGGGGGGGGGGGTGTCCTTAAGACAAACGTCTGCAAAGCAGTCTTCATAGGAGAAGAAGATATGATAGCCATCTTCAAATATCTAAAGGGCTGTCACATGGAAGATGGAGCAACCTTGTTTTCTCCTGCTCCAGAAGCTAGAATGCAAACCAATGGATTATAAGGAGATTCCTACTAAACTTCAGGAATAACTTTCTGATGGTAAAAGCTGTTCAACAGTGGAAGGTGGTGGACTCTCCTTCCTTGGAGGTTTTTAAGGAGAGGCTGGGTGGCCACCTGTCATCTAGTTGAGATGGGTTGGACTAGGCGACACTCAAAATCTTTATACTAAAGCTGGTAATTTGTACTTATGATGTCAATTTGTTTGTGCTCTATGTAATGGCCCCAAGCATAGGAAACAAAATTAGGTATGACTAGAACTAGAAAAAAACAAACAGCACAATAATTGGAAGGGCCTAAAAGGTCTATAGTTCCAACTACTCTTACCTTCTGAGGGTGACCGGAACTCTTCGTTTTCTGTATCTGCAACCTGGTTGTTTTCATGCATTACTGTTGCAGGCCTTTCATCATGTGAAGAATCAGGATTAACCTTTCCTTCCACCTCTATCTTCTCACTTGCAATATCAGCATCTAGTGTAACTGTTTGTTGACTCCTGTTGAAAGGTAGACCCATCACTAGCTAGTTAATACGGCCTTTGAAGAATAATTAAAATAAAAGAGCCGCATTTGGCACATAGGAAAAGAGGCTTTTGTTAGGTGCAGCCGAATGCTTACAAAACAGGGCATTTACTATCCACTTCAGTTTGTCACAAAACTGGAATTCAGTTTCCAAAATGACCAGTTACCATCTCCTGCAATAGCTCTCATGAGCCATAGCACCTGCATGCGGAAAATTTATGTCAAACTTAAGTTTTTCAGTGTTTGTCTTCTACAGTGTATTCAATGTGGAACTGGGAATTAATACCCCAAAACAAGCTTTTGGCCACCTCAAATGCTATATCCACACCTCCAGGAGACAGTCTTCTATGAGAAGGCATTAAGTAGTGTCCTGCACAATGCTTCATTTGGTTGCAAGACACTGTACGTGCACCCTAAAAGAAGGCTTTGTGCCCCAAATGCTGCATCCAGATTTACAGGGAGATGCCCCAATGCATTCTTTGGGCCAAGTATAAGAGCTCAAGCCAAAATTAGACAAACTGTCTCTAAATAAGGAATGGAGGTGTGCACCCCTAAAACACTTTGAATCACACACTCAGGAGTCAGTTTGTACATATTTTGGCAATTATTGGTGTGGATTCATGCACTTGTCAGTAGCTTACACAAAGACTAAGTGTATGGCATCTACATATCCTGGGTTGTGTAGGTACTGTATATGATTTGTGGTGGGCTATTTTGTTTGGGCTATTATAGGCATAGGTTTACAACATCAACAGGGTCTTGCACCTAAACTAAGTGTGGGACTAGACACTACTCACTGCCGCCTTGAAGATGACACCCTGGAGAATGACTTCTGCAGACGTAGGCCAATCTTCACATGATATCCACTCTATTTCTAATGCCCCAAAATGTCACCAAATGGAAGACTCCTTCAGAAATCAAGGGCTAATGCAACAATCTGTTCTAGAACTTAAGTCAATGCGGCTGCTCTTAGCTTTGAAGGAGAAACACTTGCCATAAAATCTCCATTGTCAGCTTCCAGGAAGAAAAAGTCAGTCACCTCTCAATGAAATCAGAAAAGACAGCTGCAAGAGAGTATTCTAGAGAACAGGGGCAATCATACAATCTTTTCTAGTTTGAATTTTTAAAAAAATACATCAAGAAGATCTGATTTACTCACACAGCACTGGATGCAGACAAGACAAAATCCTCTGGGATATCTGTGCAGTCACCTCCTATAACAGGTGTTTCAGGATTCTTTCTTTTATCTGGACTTAGGATTCTGTGAGTCTGAGAATCCCGCATAGGAGTATGAAAAGTTACCTTGGAAGAGAAAGTCACACAGATCACTTGAGCAAGCAAGCAAGCAAGCACACACACACACACCCCTGAGAGCACACATGCATGTACATCAATGGGTATTTATACCCTTCTTTTCCATTAAGGAGGCCCTCAAGGCATCTTATAAAATAAAAAAGGCATCAATAAAAATGCCCATAAATATTATTAATAAAGAACAGATATTAGGCAACTAAAAGTATTAAAAACTGAACAGCGCTAGTACTAAAACAAGTACTAAGCAACGGAGATCCTGCGTTCCTTTATAGTGATGGGTACATTTCAAAAGAATTCTATAATAAAAAGTCCTCCCTCACGTTCCCATCACTGTAAAGGAACACAACCGCCCAATAGGCATGATGGTAATAGTTGGGGAAATTCTACGTATGTGTTACAAAGTCTGTCCGCTATAGTTATCCCATAATAAAATGAGATCTGAATATCAAATGCTTGGGCCATGTAACACCTCTCCATGGTTCCATGTTACACCTACCTACAATGCTGACCATTGCCAGTGTATACATTACGCTTGCTGCTGGTCCATGACCTTTGAATGGTCAAGCTCGCTGTTATCAGTTCAGTTGGAGAAACTGTTAAGTATTTGCCAGCACAGAAGCCGGAAAATGATGCTGGAAAGGAACATAAACATACCTTCATAGGCTTCACCATCCCCTTTGGTGGCACATTTTCTTTCTGTGATGGGCGAAGAATAGAAGGTCTGCCTACGACTTCTGGAGATGTGCAAAGTATGGAACAGCTTTCAGCAGCTATGTCATCGCTAACGTTATCTCCACTTAAGGTATGCAGACTCATTCTAGAAATGAAAGCAAAGGTGTAAACAACCATAGCCAGGCAGACAATGTTGTTTTAATGCAACTGGATACTTCTAGGTGGAAAAATGTGGTCTCCTATATGGCAAACCCTGTGGCTCTCCAAAAGTTATTGGGCTTGCAACTGCTATGGACAGGGATGATGAGAGTCGTAGTCCGGCAAGTACCATACTCAGAAATCCAGTTTCTCATCCCTTCTCTAAAGTGTAGAGCTCTTGTAAACAAAATTCAGTGTCACTCAGGTTACCATAAACACTATTCTAAGCCACAATGAAGTATAAGCTTTGCTGCCAAAAGCAATACTGCAAAAACAAGATTAAGTGGGATGGCTTTAAGTTTAGGTATTGAGACTGTGGGTGTGGAAGGACATTTTTCTCTTAATCAAGGAGATGTATGGACATCTCTTACAAGTGAATAAATAAAAAAGTAACATTCCTGCTACCTCCTCTGTAAAAAAAGTCAACCAACTAATAGCCAGTTACAGTAGTGTTTTGGGCTTACAAATTGCAGTACAGCAAACTTAGCTCCTGATCAAGAGCATTTCAAGGGAGTCACTGTGGGTGTACAAGAACAAAAAATAAAGTAGTGGCTTGAAAGGGCACTTAGCCTCCCCTAGGCTTTCAAACTCCATTCCAGGAGAAGCTAAACTGGCTCCCTCCTTGTTGTCCTTCTGCCGGCATATGCAAGGGAAGACCACCTTGTTCCAACAGGCTTTTGGGAACAGACTGCTTTTAATGAAAGAGCACTGGCTCCTAGTACGTTTCCGAGCGCAAGTGTTGGTGTTGGTGGTGCTGACATTTAAAGCCCTAAACGGCCTCAGAACAGTACAGTGGTACCTCGCAAGACAAATGCCTCGCGCAACAAAAAACTCAAGACGAAAGCGCTTTGCATTGTGCGAGGGACTCGCAAGACGACGAGGTTTTCTATGACCGCCACTTCTTGCGAACCGCGGCCATAGAATGTAGCACGGGAAGGCGGCAAAGGAAGATCAGCTGTCAGTGCGGGAAGCCGATAACTGATCTTCCTTTGCCTTCTTCCAGCTGGTTCCCCGGGGCTTGGCAAGCAGGTGGCGACAAGCCCTGGCAAGCAGCTTTTTTGCCCATAGGAACGCATTAAGTTTCAATGCATTCGTATGGGAAATCGCGATTCACAAGACGAATTTTTCATAAAATGAATTGACCCATGGAACGAATTAAATTCGTCTTGCGAGGTACCACTGTATACTTGATGGAGCAACTCCACCCCCATCATTCAGCACTGAGGTGCAGTGCCAAGGGCCTTCTGGCGGTTCCCTCACTGCAATAAGTGAGGTTACAGGGAACCCAACAGAGGGCCTTCTCGGTAGTGGCACCCGCCCTGTGGAACGCCCATCCAACAGATGTCAAGGAACTATCTGACTTTTAGAAGACATCTGAAGGTAGCCCTGTTTATAGAAGTTTTTAATGTTTAATGTATTTATATTGTTTTTAATATTCTATTGGGAGCCGCCCAGAGTGCCTGGGGAAACCCAGCCACATGGGTGTGGTCAGGGCCGGATACAGGTTTGATAAGGCCCCAAGCTACTGAAGGTAATGGGGCCCTTTATATGTCCAGCTGTCCTTTGTCAACAACCAATTGTCGCTGTTTTTTTGTGTTGCATATATGCTATACAGTATTGTATAGCAATTTATGGACCTAATAGATGTCCAAAGCCATTTGCACATAACAAAATATTTTATCAAAGTAATTGTTGAACTTATCTTGCATTTTGGAAATGTATATCCAGGTTTTTTGGGGGGGGGGCGCAGGAGAGTGTGCCTCTAAGCTATAGCTTGTTCAGCCTATATGTAAATCTGCACTAGGAGGGAAAATAGATCATTATTATTATAGCATGGCCGTTCTTATTGCAATTATCTGTACAGCATTTTTTCTGCACATATACGTATGCATATACAAAGTATTATTTCTTTAATTTTTGGGGGGAGGGGCCCAAGAGAACGGGGCCCTAAGCTATAGCTTGTTTAGCTTATACTTAAATCCGGCACTGGGTGGGGTATAAAAAAATATTATTACTCTTATGGCACGGCCGTTTTTATTGCAACTATCTGTATATTTTTTGCACATATACGTATGCATATGCGAAGTATTAACGTTTAACTGGTTAAAAAAGAGAGATGCCGCCCGCCCCGTTTTTAGCTGCTTTCCTTTTCTCTGTAAGCCACCTTGAGGTAAAAATGCAGGGAATAAACACGAGAGGACGATAAGGCCTAATAGCCAAAGACGGACCAATGCAGACAGGTACCGGTATGCAAGGGAAGGTCCCTCCCTCCTCCTTTTTTTGGGGGGGGCGACTCCCTTCAAGCCGCTTTCCCGTTACTCGCGGCCCACCCACTGAGGGCCTGAACTAGGTCCGAAGCCGCCTCCCAAAAAAGCAAGGGGGGAAGGAAATGGAGAAGCCGAGCCCTGCGGGGGTGTGTGTGAGGAGGCCGGGGGGGGGCTTCCCGCCCCCCAACACCCCTCCCCCGATTCCCCTGAGGGAGAAACCGTCTCCCGTCTCCGCTTACCTGATTCCCTTCCAAACCAGAAGCGCCGACCCGAGAGACAACTATCCGCCTACTAAACTGAGCACCGCCGCCGCCGCCGCCGCGTTCAAATTTTAAGCTTCGGCCCGACTCCGCCAATAAAAAGTCCGGTGCCGCGTTGCGTCAGAGGCTACGCTGGCCAACGAGGAGAGGCGCCGGCGGCAGGCATGCAAAGCAAGCCGTGAGGGCGGTAGAGGGCGGAGCTTGCCTAATGTAAACGCATGCGCACAACCGGCTGCCGCGCAATGTCCTAAGCTAACTGAAGGTAATGGGGCCCTTTATATGTCCAGCTGTTTTTTGCTTATGCAGTACCGTACGTAAATCGGGACCTGGTCCTGGGGGCTCCTGCCCCCCGCGGTTGGAGGTAGCGATGCTTGGAGAGCCTGCGCTGGGATCACCGGGAAGGGAGGACGCTTCCCCCACTTCAGCTCCGGTCCGACAGGGGGCGATAGAGCGCTGCCGGCCCCCCGGACTACACTTCCCAGAGTGCACCGCGCGCGGGGAAAAGCCCGGCCTTGAGCGCGGACCGGGCCTTCGCCGCCTCCCGGGGCCTCCAGCGGCCGGTTCTACCTGGCGCCGCAGCGCCTTCCCGTCCGCATGGAGAGCCCCGCCGCCACCTTCAGCCTGGCCTACGTGGTGCTGGCCGTGTGCTTCGTCTTCCCGCCCAACGAGTTCCACCTGGCCGGGCTGACGGTGCAGAACCTGCTGGGCGGCTGGCTGGGCAGCGAAGACGCGGCCTTCGTCCAATACCACCTCCGGCGGGGCGCCGGCACTCTCCTGGCCCACGCCCTGCTGCCCTTCGGTGCGTGAGCGGGAGGGAGAGGGGGCTGCGGAGGGGAGGAGGAGAAGGGCGGGCCCGTCACCATGTACCCTGCCATTCATTTATTTGTTTGGTATTATTATTATTAGTTGTAGTAGTAGTACCGTTATTATTACCTTTCTATACCGCCCCTCACGGTCCAACGCCAGATTTACGTATACGCTAAACAAGCTATAGCTTAGGGCCCCAATCTCTTGGGGGCCCAAAAATTTTTTAAAGGGAAAAAAATGTCTTTCACTATTAATATACTTCTTAATTGCATTTCAGTTCAACCATTACTTTGATAACATACATATTTTGTTATGGGCAAATGGCTATTAGATCCATAAATTACCATATAGCATATGTTCAACACAAAAAACGGCGGCAATTTGTTGTTGACAAAGGACAGCTGGACATATAAAGGGCCCCATTACCTTCACTAGCTTAGGGCCTCGTCAAACCTAAATCCGGCCCTGCCCTCACCCCAGGATCACAGGGCGGTTTGCAATATTAAAAGCGCAAAAACGCATGACATTCTGTGAACGTCCCTGAGACCTCTGGGTATAAGGCAAGGATGTAAATTCAATAAATTCAATAAAAATAGTAAACAATAACAATGCCCCCCGCAATTGGAAAGTCCATATATGGTTGAATCAAGCCAAAGGCCTGGGAAAGGAGGAATGTTTTTGCCTTTGCGAAGGCATTCCCTATTTTTAGGGGCCTGGGGAGAGGGCCCTATGAACATGTGCACTGGGGAAAATTTCCTAAGGACTTGCTTCCTTTTTTTCAGTTTCTCCTTCACTGCTCGCTCTTCACCGCTCTACACCTGTATCCCTAGAAAAAAGAAGCCTGCCATGGAAGGGATTTGCTGTGCTTTTTTGCTTTGAGACGCATGTCAAAGAGATGGTTGGAAGAGAAGCAGGGTCCTCTCTTTCCCCTCCCTTTCCCCTCCCTGACCACAATGTAGATAGGGCACAGTTTTCCAGGGATGAAAGTGCAGCAGGGAAAAAGCGTTTACACTGAGAGAAGGATATGTGGAAGTTCAGTGTCTGAAGTGTGAACTGTCAAGATGCTAGGTTCTTGTTGGAAGCTTTAAGTAACACCGACATGTATGTCAGGTTATTTTCTCTCCTAAAAGTACTTTTTTCCTCCCTTGCAGGTTACTATGCTGGCATGTGCTTTGCAGCACCCGAGAAACAACTTTGCAGTTTTTATCAGGCTCCAGAAAGCTGGAGAGTCTTTTTATTGTTGGCTGTTCTTGCCCCAACTATTGCTGGTATCCTAATATATTACTGGTCACGAAATGGCTGGAATAACCACCCCCTAGTCAAGACACTTTCCCTTTATGCCCTCCCACAGTCAGGTTGGAGGGCAGTGGCTTCCTCTATCAACACAGAATTCAGGAGGATTGACAAGTTTGCTACGGGAGCCCCGGGAGCCCGAGTAATTGTTACGGACACCTGGATCATGAAAGTGACCACATACTCTTTACATATTGCGCAGCAGCGAGATATTTTTCTAACCGTGGTGGACTCCAGACAGCATGATCTCTTGCCAGACTCGAACATGCCTGCACAGTTCCTCACAATTCGTGTTGCCAGTATTAATCCTCATGTGAAACCTTTTACTATCCGGTAAAATGGGCATTTTTTAAAAGTTTTTTTTTAGTTTTGTCATGTGTTCTCAATACAATATTCCATTATCTTGTTGTTAGAGCTGTATTTTTAAAGCAAGATTGCCTATGTGTGATATTTGGTGCAATCTGTTTTAATTAAATATATTCAGAGCTCAGGAAAGCTTGGGCAAACATAAGGGTTAAAGAGGTTTTAAAGGTCTCTGTTGCCTGTTGCTCACAAGTTACTCATGTGAGGGCATTCCAGAGGGATGGGTGCTGTCGCCAAGAAGGCCTGTTTCCACCAAGTGACAATCTGTTGGCTGTGAAACAGCCAACAGAATCTCCTCTAATCATAAAAATCGGCTTCGTTTTGTACTTGTGGGCTGCTAAGCATCCTGGTCCCAAGTTGTTTTGGACTTTAAATACCAGCCACAAAACCGTGAACTTAGCCAATGCAGATACTGTACTTTTAACACTGGTACTGTATACAGCAGGGGTGGCCAACTCCCAAGAGACTGCGATCTACTCACAGAGTTAAAAACTGGCAGTGATCTACCCCCTTTTTTGTTTTCAGGTCAAAGTTCTTGAGCTTTTTTTAGGAAGGAGGAAGGCCCATTTTTGGGGGGGGGGTTCGGGTCAAAGTTGTTGAGTTTGTTCTGGGAGGAGGTGAAATGTTGAGGGTTTTTTAGGGAGCCACAGTTGTTCACCTTCTTTGGGGGGAGCCAATGATCTACCAGTGATCTACTTCAGACATCCAGTGATCTACCGGTAGATCACGATCAACCTGTTGGACATGCCTGGTATACAGTATTATGTGCAAAGCTGGGTGCTCCATTAGACCCCCGAGTGTTTGCCCTTTGAGGTTATCTCTAGCATAGCTTGAACCACTTAATGGCAGGAAATCAGTGTTCAACCTAGCCATTTTAAAGGTGCTTTTCAAATAAATTGAGGAGACATTAACAAAACATTTCCCTCCAGTTTGAGGAGGCACAAATGAATACATAAAATGTCATGAGTCATATGCAAACTCATTTGATGCTAGAGATAGTTTTCAGTCATCTAAGACATTTAAATAACCCACTGAAAAACAAAAGTTAGTGTTGAAATCGTTTTATATATATATATATATATATATATATATATATATATATATATATATATAATATGCAGCAAAACAGTATGGTTTTCTTTGTTCCTAGTCTGTAATTAAAATGAGATAAAAGTAGCATCGGTATTTGAGAATGTGTCTCCTTTCTATAAAGCTCACATATAAAAAAGAAAGTACAATTTCTTTTACACTTGCAAATGGCTGATATTATCTGTTTTAGGCTGAATTCAACAGAATATGGGGAACTGAGAGAAAAGCTCCATGCTCCCATCCGTAATGCTGCTAATGTGGTAATACATCAGAGCCTCAGTGACTTGTTCCTGGAAACCTTTACCTCTTTGGTAGAGACAAATCAGACATACAGTGTTTCAAGCAATCAGGTAGGTTCAATATTGGAGGATGATAACTTGTTTTTTCGTGTTGCCTCTATTTAATAGTTGGAGAGTGGGCAAGTTGGTAGATTATCACTAAACCTAGAGTATGTTGCCAAATATCAGCTTTCCTGTCGAATATAAATAGCCCCAGGTGACAGGATCTGATTCCTACCTTCTGAAGTGCATCTTAAACAGGGGTCAGCAAACTTTTTCAGCAGGGGGCCGGTCCACTGTCCCTCAGACCTTGTGGGGGGCCGGACTATATTTTGAAAAATAATATGAACAAATTCCTATGCCCCACAAATAACCCAGAGATGCATTTTAAATAAAAGGACACATTCTACTCATGTAAAAACATGCTGATTCCCGGACTGTCCGCGGGCCGGATTTAGAAGGCGATTGGGCCGCATCCGGCCCCTGGGCCTTAGTTTGGGGACCCCTGATCTTACGCATGCACTTGGCCATTTAAAAACCAGTATTTTGCATATGCCATGTTCAGAAATGGGGACAATATCCAACTAAACAGTTCCACTAGTATGAGCACTTCTTGCTGCATGGCAGAACATTCCTCCCCTCTTCTCAAGTATCCCCTAAATATGGCTGGGGGAAGCCCAGAACCTATTTGGTGAATGTGCAGGGAAAGGAGAGGAATTTCTGCTGCACAGCCAGAAGTGCAAGCAGAACTGTTGAGTTGAATTCCATCTACCAGGGCCGTCTTAAGCTCCCCTGGCGCCGTGGAGCGACGGATCCCTCCGGCGCCCCCCCCCGTTTCCCAGCGCGGCGGACGGGCGCAGCGCGGCTGCCACAGACGCTGCTGTGCGGCGCCGCGGCGGGCGGGCAGGCACAGCGGGGAGTCGGACCGGGCGGGCATAGCTCGCGGCGCCCTCCTGGCGGGCCGGCGCCATGGTGCCCTGCGCCACCGGGGGTCTACCTAGAGCCGGCCCTGCCATCTACTACGGTATAAATTTTTAGTATCCCAGTGTGGGTGACTGAAACAGGCTCTTTCCCTTTTATGCAGAAAGCCTCTTCTTTTAATTTAATTTAAAATACAGAGAATGCATATGTGCTGATGTTTACCTTAATTGAGATCTAGTAATGTGTATGTAATTAGCATAAGCTTATGTTTGTTTACCTTTTCCTATGTGTTGTGGTGCAGAACTATGTGGAACTGGTTTTATCTTTTTAATCTGAAGGAGCTGCAGTAGTTATTTTTTTCTGATGAGGAAATGCTTTATTCACGTGCTTTATTTGCAAGCTGTTTTGGATCCTAAGATTTTTACTTAAGGAAGTTCTTGAAATAATGTTACGGGGGCAGAGGGGACTGCAGAAAATTTCCTTCCACGAACTTCCTCGAACTTGTTTATCTTTGGATCCAATTCTTTATCTAGATGTGTGTGCTTTGTTATGACTGGTTGTTTTGGCATTGACAATTCAGGGAGGTTCAGGGTTTTCAGTTGCAAAGCCCTGCATGTAAGCATTTATTAAGGCAAAGGATAAATTTGTGTCCATTTGGATGAAATGTGTGTCTTTGGCGTTTTGGAAGCAGAAAGGAGACAGAATAGTTCCTCCGAAGTTGCCACAAGCAAAAAAACCCCATGTATTTCCCTTTAGCTTTTTAAAGAAATGTTCTAGTACTAGAACAACTGCTGAGTTTTAAAAGAGAACATTTTTATTTAATTTAGGTTTAAAACCCCTCACATATGCATAGCTAGGCTTGTAAAAATTATGCATCTTATATCATAGCTGCCAAGTTATCCCTTTTTTACAGGGATTTTCCCTTATGCTGAATAGGCTTCCTCGCGAGAAAAGTGAAAACTTGGCAGCTATGCTTATATGCGAGCCAGGGTGGATAAAAATCAATGATTTTTTTAAAAAAATCAAAAAAAACGGATTTTTTTGATTTAAATCAGATTTTTTTTATTTAAATCGATTTTTTTGATTTAAATTGATTTTTTTAAAATAAAATGCTTTTTGAGGAAAATATATTACCATCCAAAGGTTATTCCATCATGAAATAAAGATTAGTTTTTTAATTATGTAGAATAAGGTTGTATATGTTTAATTTTTTGGGTAAATAAATTCCATTAATCCATTCACAATGTCATGCTCTTCCAGAGGTTTTTGTAAGATTATTGGGCAGTTTCTCTGCCTACAAGATGATATCACAGATGCTTGGTTTACTTTAGCAGTTCTCAAAACTGAATTTGACTCAACAGAGATCACATGCCTCTTCTTCACAGCAAAAATGTTATAACATGAACAGAGTTGAGAGAAAAGACCTTAATCCTATTGTTCTACAAACCTATGAATACAGAAACAACCCCTTCAGTGCTAAGTTTCAAGAAGTTCAGTGAATAGAACAGAAACAATATTTTTCTGATTGTTTGGAGTGGACAGTATTTAAGTTTTTCATGTGTAGGCTGGGCTGACAGTCTAAATTTCTTAAAATATATATATTTTGTTTTTGTTTAGCCAAATTAGTTAACAAGCATGGATGTTTGTTTAAGCAAATAACATATGCTGTAATGTTATTGTTTCAGTTGAATAAATCTATTTAAATTGTTATTATTAAGGTAATGATTATTTTTCTCCTTCCTAAGTACAACAGTAAAGTTGTCCAAATATGAATGATTAACCTATTAAACTGGGGATAAAAAACTAATATGAAAAGTTGTTATTCTAAAAATCTTCATCTACTTGCATATTAAAGTTATACCAGCAAGAATTGGTGGAGTCTCCTTCTTTGGAGGTCTTTAAGCAGAGGCTTGACAGGCATATGTCAAGAATGCTTTGATGGTGTTTCCTGCTTGGCAGGGGTTTGGACTGGATGGCCCTTGTGGTCTCTTCCAACTCTATGATTCTATGAATTAGTCTTTATGTAGAAAACTATGATTTAAATCAAGCCTTACTGACTAGTGATTTAAATCGTGATTTAAATCAGTTTGATTTAAATCAAATCCACCCTGATGCGAGCCAAAGAATGTTTACTCAAATGTAAGTCCTAGTGGCTTCATTGGGATTTACTTCCAATGAAATGTATCTTGGATTGCGGTTTTTAAGGCATCAAAAATATTTTCAAAGTCATTTTGAAAAACATTTGCTGGAAATTCAGCTGATGGGAGGAGTTCTACTTCAGTGGGGGTCAAAAAGCTTTAAAGCATTTACTGAAAATCTTCAGGGGGATGGGGAGCTTATAACTAAGTAGACAGATCCGTAAGAAAGGCTCACATGTAAATAGAATAACAGCTTTTTCCAAGGAGCAGCTAGCTAGATGTGATGAATTTAAAATTCACCATGCGTATAGATTTTCTCATGAGTAGCAGAACCCAGGTGCAGATGACTTTTACCCAGTAACAGCCCAAGGTGAGAACACCCCAAAATCATGCCACTAGGTGGCGTTTAAATTTGTGGCAATCATTTGTGTTAACGGTGACCGAAAATTTATACATACTGTAGTTGGTTACTTCAGATCATTAGTTTCTTTCTCTCTCCCCCCCCTCTTTCTTTTTGTGTGCTTATGACATCCTGTCTAGTGTCATGTATATTGATGGCACTATATATTAAATAAAACATAATAATTATATTGTGACGTATCTTTTCTCTTTCTGTCTGCAGGAGCTAGACCCATGCATTGGGTGTATGCAAACTACTGCAAATGTCAAGCTTTTGAAGAATTGTCAAGAGCCGAATGAAGGAGAGTGCCAACAATGCTACTGTCGTCCCATGTGGTGCCTGACTTGCATGGGCAAATGGTTTGCCAGTCGGCAAGACCAGCAGCACCCAGAAACCTGGCTTTCGAGCCGCGTGCCTTGCCCAACCTGCAGAGCCAAATTCTGCATTTTAGATGTTTGTGTTATACGATGAACAGGTCCCGGAACACTCCTTTAATCTGAATGTACTTCAAAGGTGGATGAATCCACTTGCTGTTTACTTTTTATGATTCTGTTCATGGGGACTTTCTGTTTGCTGTCTTTCTGATTATTTTTCTATTGGTTCAGTTTTTTTATTGCTGTAACCAAACAACGGAAAATGATTATTTTTCACCAGCTTTGGCTATTCTCTTTGGTTACATTAAATATTGTGTGATAGTTTAGAATCACATCAGACCTGTACTGAAGCAGAATTAGGGAACCTAGGGAACCCTGTGGCCTTCAAAGCTGTCCTTTCCACTAGTAGAAGAGGCAATTTCCATTGATTACGCTGCCTCCTACCATCTACTATGGAGGGTTGGGAGACACACAGGGGTGAGGGGGTGGGTTGCCAGAAATAGTCTCCCCACACAACCTAGCAGTGGAGGGAACAGTTCTGGCCATTATCTTCATGAGACCTGTTCAGGTTGAAACACGTAGCACAAAATGGGGTGAACATAAATTTAACTAGTTGGAGCAATACAGCCAATCAGTTCAGCTCTTGACTACATAGCATATTAAAAGAAGAAGAAGCCCATCTGCTCAGTAGTGGTTGGGGGCTTGCCTATTAAACAATACATAACCAGTCTCATCTGGGCTGGTGAACTGATCACAATTGTATTATGTCTGAAATCAGAACAAAAGTCACAGTATAAAAGTACATGTGTTAAGGTTTCAGGAATCTAGTATTAGATGGATGCTTTCTCTTTTGAAACAACTCTCAAATACTTGCCCTGGAATAGAACATCTGATTTTGCAAGAATAAATGTTCTATGGGCTTTCGCCCTTTTAAAGTTAATTAAATTAAATAGTTGGCTGGGATTCTGGGAGAGATGGGACAATTTTTGTTAGTCATGGAATATGTATCAGAAAATCTTTAGGTCAGAACTTTTTAATGCTTGTTGCTGCCCCAGCTTCTAATGCTTGGGATTCAGATGAGACACAAAATAGATCAATTGTACATGAGATACAAACTATTGTAAATAGATTAGTATCCTAAAATGCAATCCCGTATTACTTTGTAAATCAATATTAATCTTTATGGGATCTCTGCACTTACTTTTCCTTGATCTTCGGAGGCCTCCCATTATTAAATGAGAAGGATCACAGTTCACATACCCTTAATATGTATGAAATTGAACTTCACTTATTTAAAATGCTTGCTGACTATCCCACCTCCATAAGATATGTTCTTAACCTTACTAACCTTGAGGCTAGTCTAGCTGACATGCAGTTACTATTCTTCCTACTATTATGATGTGGGAAAATACAACAAGCCATAGTAAGTCTGTTTTGCCAGTTGCCATCTGGGTGTACAGCATTAGGCTGGAGCTCCTATCTGCCTCTAATGCATTTGTACTATTCCAGCAGGAGCAGAGGGACAAGTCCCTATGGATTACAGCTATGTATTGCCTTGGTAGACAAGGTCACAGTGGTTATCAGGGTTGTGAAAACATGGGAAGCACCTGCATTGCTATTTTGTTGGCATATGCCCTGAATATTGCCTTTGATAGATGCCTCTGCCTAGGTGCCTTACAAGTACCTGTTCATCTTGTGTGTCTTGTAGAGCCACCCACTGGAGGGGAACCAGAAGCAGGCATTGATCTGCAGTTTCAACTTTATAGTCTTCCACTCGCTTGGTAGTGATTTAAACTGGAGGATTATCCAGCTCTTGCTTGTGGGATCACCCTGTGTTTTTGCAGGAGGATTGTTCGAGAATTGCTTTGTGTTCTGTTATTTTGCCATTGTACGCCATTTCCCCAGCTACCTCCATGGAAATTGGGCAAAGACCACACTGTGAAGAGACATGCAATTCTAGTTCTCAACTGTGTGGGTAACTGCCATGGGGCAACTGTCTGCATCCTCAGTATTGATCCTTCACTCCGGCAAGTAACTCATGTTGTGATCTTTTAGTGGGTCTTTGAGGGTGCTCTGAAGGAGGATCCACTCTGAAAGATTGAGAAGGACACACTATAAACATTTCTCCAACATTTGTTTCTTGTACAGTATGAAATAAAAGATCATATCCAGGGTACTCTGTAATACTACTTTCTTTGTCGTCGTCGCCCCCCCCCCCCCAAATGTATTGCAACCTTCCATATTTTTTTACTTCCTTAGTATACATAAACTCATTTTTGTTGATTCTGTATTTGTTTGTTATGGATAATTAGCAATGCACAAACCCTCAGGGCAGAAGAGGGAGGGAGAGAGAGTGTGTATCTATGTCCCAGCTCCTGCCAACCTAGCAGTTCGAAAGCATGCTCATGCAAGTAGATAAATAGGTACCACTGCAGCGGGAAGATCAATGGTGTTTCTGTGCGGTCTGGTTTCCGTCATGGTGTTCCGTTGCGGCAGAAGCTGTTTAGTCCTGCTGGCCACATGACCTGGAAAGCTTCTCTGTCTGTGGACAAATGTCAGCACCCTTGGCCTGAAAGCGAGATGAGCGCCACAACCCCATAGTTGCCTTTGACTGGACTTGCTCTGTCCAGGGGTCCTTTGCACCGTGTGTGTGTGTGTGTGTGTGTGTGTGTGTGTGTGAGAGAGAGAGAGAGAGAGAGAGAGAGAGAGAGAGAGAGAGAGAGAGAGAGAGAGAGAACCCAGTTATTTCCTTCTGGATATTCAGGGTCCCTTAACTGCACTGATGTAATCAAAACAATTCTCTTTGGGCTTCCTGGAACTTAGTTCTTTCTGGTTCAGATGAATCACTTAAGGATTGCAGAGCTCCTCTTATCCCTTGCTTGCTGGGTTGCCTTTTGACAATGCCACCAACTTGTTTCCCTGGCATTTCTGTGATGAGTCAGCTGCGCTGCAGTTACTCTCCTTGCCTGACTTGCCTATACTGCTTATTGCCTCAATGTAAGGACATGATTTGGTAATCACATGGCTGTGATCCCATGGAAACGAGGGAATTATCTCCATGCCATTAATATTGCCAGAATTGTACTATCCATACACAAGAACAGTGCAATCATCACTGGGGTGAATTGTCAAGGATTGCAGGAGAACCTTTTTAAAAAATAAAATGGGGATTTTAAGGGGAGGGGAACCTAAAAAAACTCAGTAAGGGCTAAGTATGCTCAGTAGTAGGCAAAGAATACTCACTCGGAGAAAACAAACAAACAGAAAACAGGGCAGAGGCCAGAGCCGGATTTAGGTTTGATGAGGCCCTAAACTACTGAAGGTAATGGGGTTTTTATATGTCCAGCTGTCCTTTGTCGTATGTCTGTACAGTACAGTACTGTATTTGCATTTCCGACTTTCCCGCCAACTGATCCCGCCGAGTGGGCGGAGCCTTTGAAAAGCGAGGCAAAACAGGCAGACAAAGGGAAGCGCGCGCTTATGGGCGGGGCGGGGGCAGGGAGGAGCCGGGAGCGCCGAAGAAACTCCCATTGGGGGACGTACCACCTTCATCGCTGAGTGGGGGTAATTAATATATGCGGAGAGTGGGGAAATCGAGACTACATACATCACATATACGTATATCTCGAAGGGGAAATCGCGTGGCAAGGACACCCCCCCCCCGCCGCGCGCCCGTAATGGTAGGAGCCGCCCAGGCGGTGTTCGCGCAGGCGCTCTCTCGCTCGAGGCTCGCTTGAGGGAGGGGAGCGCAGTCGTTTCTTGTTTGGCGGGAGGGAAGGAAGGAGGCGGCGGGAACGAGGCGCGGAAGGGAAAGAGCGGCTATTTTCCTTTTTTTTGTCCAGCTCAGCCATGTCGTCGCGTCAGCGGAGCCCGCTCGGTGGCCGCGCTCACAGTAGGTGCGTGTCCTCTGCCTCCTCCTCAGGGGAATTGGTTGGGGGGGGGTGTCTGAAGGCGACCCAGGCCGCTGTGTGTCGAGGGCCGCCTTTCGTGCCTCAGCCCAGGGGGGGTCGGGGGGCCTTCAAACTCCTCCCTACCCCCACTCACTTTCAAAATCTGCCTGTTACGGTTTCTGTGAAGTAGGTCAGCGAGAAGGAAAGTGTAATAAGCAAAGATCTGCCCTTATTCCCTTATGGGGTACACAAGAGCCCTTATTGGGTTCTCCATCGGTCGGAGAAGGGCAGATTTTTGCTTATGACAAAGGAGGCCCTGGTAAGGCAAACCAAGAAGAAAGGAGAGAGAGATGTTTGCTTGCTTGCTTGCTTGCTTGCTTTGTATGCGAGTAACGCCCCTCCCCCCATTTCATAATTTTAAGTTGTTTTTTATTGATAATAGTTCAGCCATCGTTTACTGTAATCGCTAAGAGTGAATGTCTGTTTTATTTGCTGATGTTCTGAGAGTCCCATTTTATTTTGTGCTGTTCCAATAGGCCATGGAACAACATATCGGTGAATCGGTGGGACGGCTTTTTCAGAAATAAGTGGAAACTCTAAACTGGAGGAACTCTGTTTGAGAGAGCAGCTCTGCTTATGAAACAGTCTTAAAGCCGCCTTTCTCAACCTTAGGTCCTCTGGTGTTGTTGGACTACAACTCCCATCATCTCTGACGGCTGGCTAGGGACGATGGGAGTTGTAGTCTAAGAACATCTGGGGACCCAAGGTTGAGAAAGGCTGGTCTAGGGGGTACAGGAGACTATTTGTGCTAAATGTTTGTCAATAAATATTCCACATCTAGGGTGCAGTTTTAAGGTGTGCGGTTAAAATGCCAACATGCAGTACTTTGTCAAGTCATCTGAGGGCGGGTCTTTTTGCTTAGATTATCCCCCCTCTTCTCTCTATCCGCATAGCTGTAAAGTCCTCAGAGGGCATAAGTAGAACAATCCAATTATGATTTAAATTTTGTATTATATATATATATATATATATATATATATATATATATATATATATATAATTTGTATACTGGCTATACCTGCAGGTCTCAATGCGGTTCACAGGATAAAATCACAATATAAAAACAAAATGCATAATCAAAATAAAAACAAGAATGGCAGCCCAATAACAACCCCATAACCCTCCCCAACAAGCATTTTCTAGTGACTTTATAGTCTACATATATAAAATTGTTTACAGTTTTCACTTTCTGATTGCTTCCTCACAGACCACCAGCTCGTTGGACTCAAGGAAGGAAGCGTGGCGCAGATGGCAAACACAGAAGCACACATGATCCAAGCATGTCCAATTCTGATGATAAAAATACATGCAGTTTGTCAGACGGTAGGCCAGATAGGTATGTATATAAAGTATGCTGAATTTAAAGCACAGTTAAAGTTTACTTTATAATGCGTAGATGATATGCAGTAAGTTTTGACAACTGAATATGCACTAGCAGCATACTAGGTGTATACTACACTTTTAGAGGAACTTAAATGCAAAAATTCAAATTGAATTGTTTAATTTGTGGACCTACTGGTACAGGACACATTTTATTGTACTTTTAAAAATATTGTTTTAAAGCTGCAATTCTATATTTATTGGGATTTGGTTTATAGTTTCACAACACCAGAAGGCCATAAACCTCGTTCACGATGTTCAGACTGGGGAAGTGCAGTTGAAGAAGATGAAATGCGGACTAATGTTAATAAAGAAATGGCCAGGTATGGCTGCATAATTCATTAAAAATATTTGTTGGGATGTAGAAATACTCAATGGCTGCCTACTACTGAGATCAAAACCACCAGAATGCCTATATTACGCAAATCCAATTGAAGAAACATGTAAACGTAATAGGCTGTATGATAACAATTACAAAGTTATTTACTAGAAACTACTTCTCAAAAATTAGATACAGCTTCTCGTAGTGTCAAAATCAACATTGTGACATAATATATAAAAATGTTGATTTTGACAGTATGAGAAGCTGTATCTAATTTTTGAGAAGTAGTTTCTAGTAAATAACTTGCTATTGAAGGAATTTTGGTATTTAACTTGGTAATTGTTATACAGCCTATTATGTTTACCTGTTTTTAGTACTGATGAGATGGCAAAATTTTAACTGTCTTACTTGGATGCTAGAAGTAGATCTTACTCTGAATGTGAGAGCATTGATTTATTCCTCTGAGCAGTGAGTTCAGAATAATATTGATAACTCCCATATTCAGAAAAAGACAACATTTTGTTCTTTTTCATTTGGCAACAAAAAACAATTATTGATTATATTGTACAAAGTTACAATATAACTATAACTTTATTATTGTAAGCCTTTGAGAGACAATTATTAGACTTGTAAAGTGGGATAAAATATAGTAAAACAATTATGAAATGATAAAACTACCCATTTTGGATAAGTTTATTGGTATGAGAGCAGCCTGGGAAGTGACCCAGTGAGCTATATTAGTTGATTGCTTTTTGTTCTTGTCTTAGATCTTCATGGGCATTGCAGCTAGGGAGGGTAGGGTTAACCTTCCCCAACCACAATATCCCTGAAGATCACCTCTTTACCTGCACAGCAATTTATGCTTGCAAAATATTCACAACAGTTAAGAGACTGTTTTCAATCCTAATTGGAGGCGGGGAAGGGGTTCTTGCTGTGCATGGGAAAGGAAGGACCATGACTTTCCAGCAGTAACATCTCCAGCCCTCCTGCACTGAAATGCTTGCTTTTCTATTGCAAAATTGAGTGAATCTGTAGTCTTTGTTGGGGGATGTTTAACATTATGGGAGTATAGCTCAAGTAGGGAAAATAAATTAGGAAATAATTAAGGTCTGCTTGAATAAAACAATTAAAGCTATTTATTTATTGTAATTATTATTGAAGATTTACATCTTGTTTTCTAATAATTTTGTGATATTAATGTGTGTGTAGTAATTTTCTTAATTAAGAAAAGGGAAATACTTTTTGAAGTCTAAATGATACAGAGGTGAGGGGGCTCCCCATATTGCACCTAGCATGTGGGCCAGTAATTTGCCACCCCTGAGCCACATGGTATCATTTTAATGTTAAAGTTGGTAAATCACTGTAGGAGTGGGATTGTTAAACTGGAAACAATTGCACCCAAGCTGTTAGGTGCTTGGGGAAAGGATTCTGCTGTAGCTATTACAAGGGCAACATAGCTTAAAGCTGAATGCAGTAAAAATGTCACATGTGAAGGTTTTTGGGAGAAGCTTACAGTTTCTTTACTTAGAGCAACTGTTCTGATTATGAAGAGATTGAATGGGTCCTACTCAACTGTATAGTAACTGATTATTTACCCTGTTTCTCCTAAAATAAGACATACCCATAAAATAAGCCGTAGCAGGATTTCTAAGCATTTGCGCAATATAAGCCATACCCCGAAAATAAGACATAGTGATAGGCGCAGTTCTGGAGGGCGCCAAGGAAGAGGCTAGGCTTGGACATGTAATTAAAAAATAAGACATCCCCTGAAAATAAGCCACCGTGGGGTTTTTTGAGGAAAAATAAATATAAGATGGTGTCTTATTTTTGGAGAAACATGGTATTAAATAAGCCTCAATATCAGGTGACCAAGATTTAACGTTGTTCCGGCAGTTAGCAGCCTTATGCAAAGGTTCTGCATCTTCGTACTGCAATAGAGTGGCTATGATAATAAAATAGTGGAAATGTGTGCTAAAATAAAAGTACATTTTGTAGATACAAAAGAAAACTCTTGATAAATGAATACGGAAGAGAGAGAAAGCTGTCTTCTGGAAGGTAAGAGTCAAACTCATCTTTTGGGTGTGGTGAAATGGTTATTCTGAACTATACTGTTTTTCTGGTTAGCTATGAAAATGCTTGAGCTTTCCTGTTCTTTAATGTATCATCCTTTTAGCCCTCATCATCAGTCCTTCACTAGTGAGTGCTTTTACTCCACCCTTCAGCATGCTTTGGAGGTGGCTTACAAAATAACAATATAAAATACTACACCCACACATCTAACATCTTTCGTTCTAGAAGTTGAATAAATCTCAAACCAAATGTAACACAATTTTAGTTTTAAAAGCCTAGAAAAATAATAAAGGTATTTGCCTGGCACCAAAATGAGAACATTCCCATTTCTAGGAAAGCCTCTCAGGACAGAGCATTACAAAGCTAGGATACCATTACTGAGAGGTGATGACCCACTGCCCCAGATGGCAAAAGAATGACATTTGCTTAAGATTTTACTGTACAGACATGCACATGTGAGATAGGTACCCCAGGTGCCTTCAGGTACCCCAGTCCTAAGCTGAGAAGCACTTAAAAGCAAACACCTTGAACTGAGCCCAGGATATTGATTGGGGAGTCACTGGTTTAGTATGATCATAACACATAGCCCCAGCAACCATGTTTTGAACTAATTGGGGTTTACAAACACCTCCAAAGGCAGCTTTTGTGTAAAGTGCATTACAGTAGTCCAATCTAAAAGGGTACCACCAGAGCATGGCTGAGGTGACGCTATATAGCAGAGGGTATGGAGGGTTTAGCAGGGCAGAAACGGTGTCCACTACAAGCCCCAATAATGCCAAAAGGTTAGTGTTCAAGGTTGGCTGAAACCCTGAAAAGGAACACATCCATTTCACCACGGGGATACATTTCAGTACAGCACCGCCATCTGTGCGCAACCGCATTTATGTTGGCTGCTGCTAAATAAATAGTTTGGGCTCTCCTTGTTTGGCGCTGCTGCCTGAATGAGGGATGGCTGCCTGTGATCAACCAGCAGTGCAGGGTGGGAGGTGCCTTCTCTCTGCTTCTCCTGCTCCATTGTGTGTCTGCACCCCCTCCTGGCACCAGTTCTAGTGGCGCCCTTCTTGCACTGGATCCTTGCAGGCAGACAGGCTGGACAGCGACCCTGAGCAATTTCCAGGCTGAGTCTCCTCCCTGTGTGCCTTCCTTAAAAGTGGGGTGCTCCCCACTTTACGTAATTACACTTTATGATTGTAGGGGCTTGGAACGTAACCCCTGTGTAAGTTGGAGGACACCTATACTATATTGTGTTACAGTTTAATTTGTATTTATATAGTGCTGTTAACCTGTCATGAAAAAGCTAGTTAAAAATAAAATAAAAATCAACATTCTATTTTCAGTTCTGACTCCAAGGAGTCCACAGCAGCAGTGGAACTTGAGACGGATGAGGCTGTTCTGATGAGGAGACAGAAACAAATAAATTATGGGAAGAACACACTGGCATATGACAGATATATTCGAGAAGTTCCAAAGTATGTTTTCTTGTTTACTAGGAGCATGAGGGTTTTCTTTTATAACTTGCTACTGGTTTCATTGCAGACACTTATGGCAACCGTAAAGTATGGCTTGATTCTAATATACTGCCCTTGTTAAAGTGTATACAGTAGCTATTTTTCATCCATAGTCTTATTTTAATTTGATGTTAGATTTTTGAATATTCTTTTAGAGGTTCTGTGATTACTCACTTGAACAGGTCAGTTGTCTTTTGAAGTATACAGGCAAATAATGTTCTAAATTGAAGCATTCAGATATGTGTTAAATTAAGCAATTGTTTTGATAAAGGCAATAGTAAGCAGAAAGAATGACACTAATGAAGTGAAATTTTGATTAATTATAATTTACTGTAATTAATGCTTGGTCTTGCATTTGGAATAAAAGCATAGCTTGGTTTAAAATGCCATGTAAACAGTTTTTAATTTTTGTTACAGGTGTCTACGAGTTCCAGGGGTCCATCCAAGGACTCCCAATAAATTTAAGAAGTATAGCCGAAGATCCTGGGACCAACAAATCAGACTGTGGAAAGTTGCACTTCATTTTTGGGACCCTCCTGGTGAGAGGAGTTGTGACATGCAAGTAATGTAAGTACCAGGTGTCTTTAGAGTGAATAGAAACTAATAACTTTAAAAAATGAGGGACTGTTTAGATCTAAAGAATTTCAGTTATAGTGAGCTTCTCCTTAATATAGCTAGGTTTAAGAGTTATTCAATTTAGACTTCATTTTAAAGCAAAGTTTAGCATATAATCTGCATAATGGGCGCACTTAAGACCATTGATTTTCAATAGCATTTATACACATGTAACTGTGTGACTAAGAACTAAGACTGCCTTAATTCCCAGAAGTATTTCAGAATTAATGTGAACTGTTAAAGGTTTGAAAAAGCAGCATTACCAAGCTTAAATAGCTATTGAAATATAGCTATGGGGCCAGATGTATAAACTTAGAAACTACCGTATTTGCCTGGAATCTTGGTTCTGATACTCATAGAATCTATAACTGTCAAAAATTAATAACTGATAATTGCTTTTCTCCCCTCACAGTAGTCCTGTTGATCTTGGTGACATGGAAACAGAGTCTATAGGAAGTAATTCTGCTGGGTCACAAGGAAGCTCTCAGGATAATGATGTAAGTACTTTGAAGCCTGGAATAAGTATTTTGTTAGTCCTGCTTCAGCATGTACAGTGGTACCTCGGTTTAAGTACACAATTGGTTCTGGAAGTCTGTACTTAACCTGAAGTGTACTTAACCTGAAGCGAACTTTCCCATTGAAAGTAAGGAAAAGTGGGTTAATCAGTTCCAGACGGGTCCATGGAGTACTTAAACTGAAGCGTACTTAACCTGAAGCGAACTTTTACTCCCATTGAAAGTAATGGAAAGTGGATTAATCCGTTCCAGACTGGTCCGCAGAGTACTTAAACTGAAAGTACTCCAACCGAAGCGTACTTAAACCGAGGTATGACTGTACAAGTATCTGTTGCTGTTAAGGTGCTAGATCACTGATTAACCCAATCTTGCAACAAAGTCTGAAAGGTACTAGCTGCTTGCCAAAAGCTAGTGGACTGCCAATAGCTGATGCACTGCTGGGTTAGTTGATGTTGAGCTACCCAGTACTTGCTTATTTTTGTCTCCAAAACTACCTCATCAGAGTACATAGCACCTCTATTTTTTCCATAGGCACTGTAAAACTCTTCTTCCCTTGTGTTCTCCACCTTCCCATGCCTCTTCTGTCCCTCTTTTCTCAGCCCACCCAGTACAGAATAGGGTTTCCCTTCTTTTAGTATGTTTATGTATACTTTTCCCACCCGCTTGCTTGCATTTGTCATTTTCTCCTCTCCTCCCACCCCGCTAACATTTTCTGCCTTTAGTATACAGCCCTTGCTTTGCTAGGTAATACATTTGACATATCTGACAAAAGTTGCATTATGAACATTTTTCAGAGTGACCTCCCACAGACAACAGGAAGTTGTTTCACAGACAACAGGAAGTTGATGATCAGTTTTCCCTTTCCATTCCCACATAGCATGGACATTATTTTAAGTTATTCTGTGTCTTCAGAGGAATAATTGAAGTGTCACATTACAGTATCTGTAATGTGTAATCTGTAAAGGTTTGCAGGGGAGAAAGGATGATTTGCACAGTCATAGGAAATTTACAAAAGCTGAGATAAACACAGGTTGTGGTTCAAAATCTTATTGCCATTCACTGTTGCTGTGATGTCTGATGTCTGCCATTCACTGTTGCTGTAATTGCTAAGATTTTCTTTAGAAAAGACCTGGAGGCATAGAGGTTGTGGCTTTTTGTGAAAAGTGCAGAGAGTAAAGAATAAATTCAGTAATTAAGTTATAAGTGAAGGTGTGATGCAGTGATGGCAAAAAAATGAGGTTTGAGTGAGTAGTAGATAAAGGGTGAATGTTGGACAGGAAGGGAAAATGTCTTAAATTTTCACAGATCTGCCTTTTTCTTCTTGGAAAAAACCATAATGGTGTGAGGGAGAGGTACCCAGAACTTAGGAAAAATTAAAGCCATTTTGTTGCTCTTCTGTGCTATCGAATCCACTTCGCAAGATACATTTCTTTACAGTGGTACCTCTGGTTATGAGCTTAATTCATTCCGGAGGACTGTTCTTAAGCCAAAACCGTTCTTATCATGAGGCGCACTTTCACTAATGGGGCCTCCTGCTGCTACTGTACCGCTGGCATGCGGCTTTTCTTGCATTCCAGGGCAAAGTTCGCAAGTAGGGGCATCTACTTCCAGGTTAGCGGAGCTCGTTACCCGAAGCGTTGGTAAAGACGGTATGTAACCCGAGGTTCCACTGTACTTTGGAAAAAAATTGCACTAATGATCAACAGAGAGTGTTAAGAATGAAGTCCCAGGAGTGAGATTTTCCGTACCCCACTTAGAGACAATTGTAGCGAAGCAGTATATGAATTATTCAAATAAATAAATAATAGTTAATCTATTTGTCTTGTTTGTTAATCGAGTTTTCCATCTGTTTTAGGAAAACTGTATGGGCACACCCACCAAAGTGAGAAGCATCGACCACCTGGTGGAAGATGAATTTGAGCTGGAGGCATGTTAGGTTTTGACATACTTCATGACTGTAAAGCATGCATTCTACTGGCTGCTTTTTGAGAAAGGAATGTCTTACTCAGAAGACACATACACCTGAAATTGTCTTATCTTACAGTCTGGAGAACTGGAGTATGGCAGCTGTGAAATTGCAATCTGTTTTCGCCTGACCACCACTACTACTTCTTTTTTTCAAAGCATAAAACTTGAGTTATATGTCATTGAGTGATTGCCTAATTTTATGTATACTCAGGAGGTAGCTTTATAAACAGTTTAATTATAGTTCAGAAGATAAACCAGCCCAGACAATGTTGACACACTTGAAGAGCTTGAAAACTTGACATTAGAAGGAGAACTTCAGCATCGGTGCTGAGCTATTGGCTCTTGTCCACAGACGAAGAATATGATAGGCAGTAAGTAGTAGTTCCACTTATTAATAAGTAGGACCACTTATTGATAGCACTAGGCAGTGGCATTTTATGCCTCTTGAACCTTTGTGTTCTTCAGATATTGACAACGTGTGCAATAACAAGGTAATGAGTGTGAACAGGCTCTTTTCTTTATGATAAAAGGCTTTGACGCAGTTTCCAGGTCCACCTTACGGTGTCAGCTCTCAAGTTTATTCTAAATTGATGCTTGTAAATAGTTGTGTGCAGAACTTCATTAACTTTTAAAGAAGAATTAATGAACAGAACTTTGGAGACTTGACTTTATTTTTTTCATTATGTAAAGCTATAGACTTTTTACTAAAACATTTGCTGTTTTGTATGGGATAAGGCATAAATAAAGCAAGTAAATCTTTATGTGTATGGTGCAAACATTGTCATGAAAACATTCTGCAAATAAGATGCAAAGAGATGTAAGATTAAATTCTGAGGCTACTTTAATCAGTGCTGCCAGTCCACTTGGAAACCAATGATCACAGTGTCAGCAGTGTGTACAAAATACCACCACTCAGAATCAGGCCAAAAATCCATATTTGTTTGGAAGTAAATCCTACAAAATTCAGTAACATTCATATCTACCTTGTTAGGCTTGCAGCTCAAGGTTGAGGTCCTTAGCATACAATTGAGATCTATGGGACATAAATGTATTAAAGAGTGATTAAGTATTGGGAGCATTCTACTGTTGGAAACTGATGTAAAATCTGTTTGACTGGAACTCTGTTGGGGATATGGGGGCCAATATGTAGCTGTGGAAATGCTAGGACAAATTGCAGGTTCCCTGAGGGAAGAGAGATAAGGAGAAGTGGAGAAAATGGAAGTACAGTAGTGTTTTCCAGTTCTTAAAGCACAAGTGCCTGATCTCTTCAGAAGCCAACCCTGTCTTCCATCCTATCAGTTTGTTTCCTAGTTTTTCCTGGCTTTTTGAAATTGTTTTCCCTCTTTCAATGTCGTTTCAGAACAACTGGCAGAGGCAGTTTGTTGTTTTACTCTGCCACCCAATAGGACTTTTATTCCATCTTACTAGTTGGAAAGGAGCTAATTTCACTTTCCAGAACATAAGGCATATTGGTCTTGCAAGCAGTGTGTGAGGGAAATGGCACTTAGATGTTTAGTCGTGTCTGACTCTTCGTGACCCCATGGACCAGATCATGCCAGGCACTCCTGTCTTCACTCTGCACACTTGTTACTCAGCAACTGGCATTCCATGCATACTACCTCCAAGTGGCTAGTCGCTGTTGAGTACCATGAATTTGCCTAATCTTCTGTTTGCTAGTTAAAGTGTCCTATAAGCTCTAGACAGATTTCAGTTAAAATCCCCTTTCTAGTGTAGCTTGTGGAACATACAGGATACCTTCAATTAGATGACCCCTGTACTCCCTTTCAACTCTCTTAAGATTTTGCTATAGAGATGGATTACAAAATTATTACTATTATTATTTATTAAATTTCTATACTACCATCCATCAGAGGATCCTCGGATGGTTACATTAAACAGAAAAACTGGCTTTCCCAGTATTGTAGCCCTTGTCTACTGTATTGGCTCCCTCCTCCCTTACGGGAAAGAAGGAAAGGAAAATCTGTAAACGGCTAGGCATCGACGCCTCTGGTTCGAGCATGCGCAGTGCCTGCTCCTGAAGGGCATAGTGGGCGGGGCAGGCGGCTGTTGCCCGCAGGTCGCGGGAGGTGGGCGGGGCCAGAGCCTGTCTCCCGCCGCTCAAGGCGACGGGGTGAGAGGTCAGCGCGCGGCGAAGCCGGCCAATGGGAGGCGGCCGGCCGGCTCCGAGGGGGCGGGGCTTGCTGTGTTTTGTTCCTCGGTCAACGCGGAGCTCCACTCAGCTGCTTGGCAGCGGCAGCTGCGATTGGATCTGCGCTCTGGTGAGGGGCTCGTAAGAGTCCCATAACTGGCCCCGGCCCATGCTTGCGCAGAGGGTAAGCTGCGCCTTTCCTCGGTGGCCTTTTTTTGTGTGTGACGCGTGAGCCGAAGTAACGTGGGAAACGGGGGACACGCGACGAGGCTGGGCCGGAAGAGGAATGGGCCCCGGTCCTTTGCCCTGCGCCTCAGGACACGCGCACGCGCGAGCTGCTCAGCCGCTGCGTGGAGGGAATTTAGTAGCGTTGTAAATAATTGCCGGGGGTGGGGCGCCCAATGTTATTTAATGTGAGGAGCTTGGGAGGGGTGTTTGTGTTTGTGAGTGGCGTTGATTTAAAGCAGCCTTTCTCAACGTCGAGGTGTATGGGCGGCGCGTTCCTATATGTTGCTGGGACTATAACTCCCACCATCCCTAACCAGCAGGGCGGGCAGTCAGGAATGATGGGAGTTGTAGTCCAACAGCGTCCATGGACCCTGTCCTCGCCTCCCATGGCTTATCTAAAAAGTAAAACAACACTTCCGTAAAAATGAAAAACTATTTCTTTCACATTTAACACTATACTGGAAGGCATTTATTTTAGGCAAATTATACATCGAAACTCTTTGTGGGTATTTACTAACTTCTGCTTCAGTCTGTTCCAAATAATTGGAAATGATAATGTTTATTGGTTCATTTTTGTTCTTACGTTTATTGCGTATTTGTGTTTTTTATATTGCAATTTTATATTGTGAGCCACCCTGAGATGTATAGATGAAGGGCGGTACTGTATATGAATTCTTATACAGTAATTGATGATGATAATAGTTATAGGTAAAGGGGACCCCTGACCATTAGGTCCAGTCGTGACCGACTCTGGGGTTGCAGCACTCATCTCGCTTTATTGGCCAAGGGAGCCGGTGTACAGCTTCCAGGTCATGTGGCCAGCATGACTAAGCCGCTTCTGGCAAACCAGAGCAGCGCATGGAAAGGCCGTTTACCTTCTCGCTGTAGCAGTACCTATTTATCTACTTGCACTTTGCTTTCGAACTGCTTAGGTGGGCAGGAGCTGGGACCGAGCAACGGGAGCTCACCCCGTCGCGGGGATTTGAACCGTCGACCTTCTGATCGGCAAGCCCTAGGCTCTGTGGTTTAACCCACAGCGCCACCCGCATCCCACTGATAATAGCTATAATAAATGATCATTATTATAATGTATGATAATGATAGTAGTTATTATTTCTGAAGCAAATTGTTGGAGACCTTTGAGTGTTTAATTTGTCCGGTGATATTTAATTGGACCAATACTGCTTCAGTTCCACAGAACTGTTATCCATTGTTTACTTGTGCAGCTTGTGAGAGTTCAGAGAAAAGTTAATTGTAATATGTGATCCATTGTAAAACATGCAGGCAAAATATGCTGATCCGCTAATGATCCCGTGTAAGAAAACAGTGGTGCAAATTATCAGATGTGCCATATTCCATAAGAAATATGGAATTCTGGTGCAACTTTCTAACTTGAATCTAGATCACAGCTTTTCCAGGAGTTCACAACATTATAGAATTGTAGAGTTGTAAGGAACTCTCTTTTGCCATGTAGTCCAACCCCCTGCAATGCAGGAATCTCAACTAGATCATACATGATAGACGCCTGCCCAACCTTTGCTTAAAAGCCTCCTAGGAAAGCAAATCCACCCTCTATCATGGGAGTCTGATCCACTGTCAAGACAACTCTTACTGTCATAAAGTTCTTTCTGTTTGGTCAGAATCTTTCTTGTAACTTGAACCCATTGATACAGGCCCTACCCTGCAGAGCAGGAGAAAACAAGCCTGCTCCATCTTACACATGACAACGCCTTAGATATTTGCTGTTGGCTATCATATCTCATCTCAGTCATAGTTATGACTGCCAGTGATGTCCCTGGAAAACGGGCCACAAATTCCCAAGAGAAATGAGACTGTGTTAAAATGAGAGTGAAGAGGGTTGAAGGCTTGTTTTCGACCTCTTTTCATTCAGAGAAAGTATGCAGTTCAATAGGGTGTTTTCAAATCATCTGAAAAATATTAACTTACTGATTTTATCATGGCCAAATGGTTGTGAATGACAGAAATGTCACGCTTCTCAGAAACAGTAATTAAAACTGTGAAACTGCCTAGTTCAGCAATGTGGAATTTTAAGCCTCAAGCCTACATTGATCCTCCAGGCCATTTCAGCCAAGACATGACCATCTTCCCGACACCTTATATTTATATTTTTAGGTGTGGGGAAGTAAAGACACAACTTTACTAAAAGTGTCAGCTTGCTAAACACTGGTCAAAGATGATCAACTGATTGCTGGGGTTTGCAAAGCACAGGACTGTGTGCTTGCTGGCATACCGGCACTTTGATTTCAAACCACATGGGCAAACAATGGGTCTCTTGGTCCATGGGGAGTGCTAGGGAAAATAAGGATCTGGCCTGCTCCCCAAATTCAGTTCTCCAGTCCTGGCCTAGTTTGTCTTGATACTGCATCTGCTACTAATTTTTATGAAACGTTTTTAGAAATGTATATATTTTTCCATGGAAAACTGTAGGAGTTGAAAGTTTTCTGTGCACATCATTGTGAATAGACCCACATATTGTGACATAGGTGGCTACTACAGAGAAGCCATTTGTTGATGCTATTTTAGTGGCAACCATTAAGTGTGTTTCTGCTCTTAAACTGAATGGGAGCCCTTTCCAGTTAATCTTTCTGATTTGGGATCCAGGTAGCGCTGTGGGCTTGCTGATCAGAAGGTCAGCGGTTCGAATCCCTGTGACGGGGTGAGCTCCCGTTGCTCGGTCCCAGCTCCTGCCAACCTAGCAGTACGAAAGCACGTCAAAATGCAAGTAGATAAATAGGTGCCGCTATAGCGGGAAGGTAAACAGCATTTCCAAGCACTGCTCTGGTTCGCCAGAAGTGGCTTTGTCATGCTGGCCACATGACCTGGAAGCTGTCTGCAGACAAAACGCTTGCTCCCTCGGCCTATAGAGCGAGATGAGCGCCGCAACCCCAGAGTCGGACACGACTGGACCTGATGGTCAGGGGCCCCTTTACCTTTACCTCAGGTTAAGAACAGTTTCAGGTTAAGAACGGACCTCCGGAACGAATTAAGTTCTTAACCAGAGGTACCACTGGCCACATGACCTGGAAGCTGTCTGCAGACAAAACGCTTGCTCCCTCGGCCTATAACGCGAGATGAGCGCGCAACCCCAGAGCTGGTCACGACTGGACCTAATGGTCAGGGGTCCCTTTACCTTTACCTTTAGAGCAGATCATTTTTATTTTTTTTGTAGCATGCAGATCTGTTGGAATGTATCTTTGTCTTGAGCTTTGAATATCTGATGCAACTGCAGAAAATGTCATGTAGTTATCCAGTCATGCTTAAGCTAAATATTTGTCACTTGCTTTGTTAGAAATTTACACAACGCGCCGAGGAACTCTACCCAGCTAGAAGATGAAGACAAAACTTCTGAAGTGCCCATACCCAGAAGTGGTTGGCTAATACTGGAAGAAGCAGCAAGAGACCATGGTAACACTAATAACAGAAAAGCTGCAAAATCAGACTTTGGATGACCTGACATGCAAATCATTCAATATTGATCTGGTAAGAATATCCTTGTGCATTATCATAGAGTGTGCATCTTAGGGTGGTGGTGGTGGTGGATATTCCCAAGCATATGAACTGCAGTCAGGTGGAGGCATGGCAGTTTCCCCTTATTCGTGATGGATGCTCTACATAGCTTTGGGGTAGGCTCCCCCCCTTTTACTATGGAGGCAGCAGCAATCAGTTTTAGTTGCTGCTAAAGAGAGGATCCCCTCTCTACCCCTCCAGAAAAGCCATGCCACATGATAGAGGTGCAGGGTCTGAACAGCCCTGGTCAGTTTTTCCCAAAAAGTTGGCAGTGCCATAAACTTCCAAAATGCCTTGATCTGCTTTAGCAGGTACATACACAACACATAACATCCCCCTGCCCAGCTGTACAGATTGGATTACTCCATTTCCCCATAATCTTTCCCAACTTAACCCTAAACCCCAAATGGGTGGATCTCACAATGCTTCTGAAAGGAACTTGAATTTGAATCCGTAATTTGGGGGAGAGGCCCTCAGAGGGCCTCTCTATCCCTTTGTGTGAATCTGCCGCACACATCGGTGTTTCCTTGCACCTGCATAAATAATGCGTTTGACAGTCCTATCCCTCCTGCTTTTCAGCTTTCTTTGAATTACTTCGCCCTTACTGAGAGGCTCTGTTTTGAATTTAAACAATCTTGTTGGACTTCATGGGCAGTTTTTTTTGTTCTGCTTTAATCTGTTTTAATTGAATGTTTTAATCACAGTTACAAAGTGATTTGACAGTGTTATCATTTTGCATCAGATATTTATTATTGGGGGTCTAGATGTCTATTTGTGAAGCACAATATTCAATTCAAAACCTTAGGTGGATTTCTAACTGTGACTTATGGAAGGAGGGACTAAAAGTATTTTAAGTATGTATATTTGGGAGTAAGCCTGATTGAACTCAGTGGAACGTGGTTCTGAGTAAAATACACATGCATATAGCCTAGCCTTGATAGGGATTGCTGCTTGCTGTTTTATTTCAAAATGGAGGGAACCACTAACCAACTTCACATGGAGAATTGTACAGTATTTATTTTTTCTCTTATTTCAGTACTCCTCCGAGAAGCAGAATGAAAGTCATAGCCTGCTCCCATTTGAAATCAGTGGTAAGTTCTAAGATTTTGGGCCGTCTTTGAGATCATGTTCTAAATATAACAAAGAAATAGCATTGAGCAAGCTGTTGTTGTTGTTTGGGCACAAAATGCTTGGTGACCAAAGGGAAATGGGAAAACCTGGGGTAGGTGTGGGGAGGGAATATTTTGAGCAGGAGCTGCTGTTCTGCGATATTTTGTAGCCGGTCTCACTTGTTTTTAGTTGTTTAATTATCTATTTGTTGTGTGTTTCATTAGCATACACACACACATTATTTTATTTGTGTGCCGCTTTTCCACAGTTCAAACCATGCCCAAGGCGGCTTACAACATGAAAAAGATACATAGCTACAACAGAATTAAAGTAGTCATAAACAATAAATTAAACATTAAAAAATATACAACTAAACTGAACAATTTTCACATGAATGACATGTGGAAACTAAAGTATTTTAGTTTCAAACTAAAATAAAGATACGAAAAACAACCCTACCCCCACAAACCCCCACAAACAGCACCCCAGCCTAAGTATCCATTCAGCAGCCTCCACATTGTAGTTGGAGTCCATCCATGTCCTGCCCTCCCAGGCTTGGAGGGGCGCAGAAGTCCATGGCCCAGTATACCTGAAGGAGCGTCTCCACCCCCATCATTCAGCCCAGAGACTGAGGTCCAGCTCCGAGGGCCTTCTGGTGGTTCCCTCCCTGCGAGAAGTGAAGCTACACGGAATCAGGCAGAGGGCCTTCTCGGGAGTGGTACCCTCCCTGTGGAACACCCTCCCATCAGATGTCAAGGAAATAAACAACTATCTGACTTTGAGAAGACATCTGAAGGCAGCCCTGTTTAGGGAAGTTTTTTTTATGTTTTATTCTGTTTTTAATGCTTTGTTGAAAGCCACCCAGAGTGGCTGGGGAAACCCAGCCAGATGGGCAGGGTGTAAATAATAAAATTATAAAAATAATAAAATTATTATTATTATTATTATTCCAAGACTCAGCCAAATTATTTAGCTTTCCTATTTTCAAAATAGGCTGGCTGCATTTTGGGCTAATTCTCACAAGTTTTTACAGAGACGCTAAACTTTGTGAAACGCTGTTTTTCATGTATATTTTCATGAATGTGAGAGGTGAATGTACCACGAGGCATTCCGAGAAAGAAGCCAGACTGTATTTGGAAAGAAACAAAACTGTTTGAAGAGGCTGCTGCCTTGCCACATGTGGTTGTATTGGTTCATGATAGCATAATGAAGCAAGCAGGCAAAACATCAGGGAAACACAACAATTCAAAATAAAGAACCAATTACCAAGAAAAAACAACTGTAGATACCAGCATAATCATGTGAAAATTAAAGTTACCTTTAAATGCCTCCTGGTGTAAGTCAGGTGATGTGCTGTAGAACAATGGGTTTATGTTTCAGGAGCTTTGTTACGTTGCTTTTTGAAGCCACCGCATGGGGATGTTTATTATCATTGTTCGAAGAAAATAAAAGAGTACATTGGTACTTCATAGAGCGCCCGTTCTGTCGAACGTCCGCGGCAAACCTGGAAGTTCCGGAACGGGTTCCTTCTGGATTTGCCGCTTGCGCATGTGCAGAAGCGCTAAATCGCACTTTGCGCAAAAGCGCAAACTGCTCCACATGCAGACGCTGTGCTTTGTCCAGCGACCGGGGCTCCGGAATGGATCCTGGTTGCAAAACGAGGTACTACTGTAGTTTGCCCTTTTCTTCCCTCCCTCCCCCTGCTTTGTGGCATAAAATTAATAATGCTGCTGACTTGACCGCATTTCCCACCCACCCCTTTTCACCCCCATTTCCGCTCAGCAGAAGAAGGCCCTTGGAAATCATCACATGGGGACTGTCGGGCCAGAACTGAACCAAACAAGAACTCCGTTTGTTCTTTGCCATTGTGTCCTTTCAGTTCGAGCGCGACCCGTGCGGATTTACACTGGCCTCCAGAATCGCCGGGCCAGTCTCTCGTTTCGGGATGGATAAGTGAACTCAGTCTGAACGAGAACTGCGGGCACCCGCTGATGCCTCCTACCAAACGCCACTGCAGGTCGCTATCCGAGCCAGATGAGCTGGTTCGGTGCCGATCCCCATGGAAACCTGGCGGCAGCTCAAAGATCTGGACCCCTGTGTCGAAGAGGCGCTGCAACAGCGGAGGCAGCGCCACTTTGCAGCGATGCAATAGCCACGGGAGCACCACTTCAAAGCAAAACCCAAGCACCGGCCTGCCCCGCAGTGGGCAGTCTTGGAATAATGTCATCCAGATCGCCAACCTCGACACGTCACCTGTCCCCAGGCCATCCTCTGCTAGCAGTGGCTTTGTAGACTGCAGCGAAGGAAGTTCCAGTTCGAGTATCCGTTGGAGTTCCGGAAGGTCTTATGACTTTAATCCGAGACGCCGCCTTTCCCTGTCCCAGGAACATATTACTGGGATGGGAAATAGCTTGTCTTCAGCCAGCAGCACTCCCACCTCTACACCAGAGCTCAGTCGGCGTCAGGGTTTACTGAGATGCCGCTCACAGCCTTGTGTCTTGAATGAGAAGAAAAGCAGGCTCAAACGTAGGCGAGAAGAAGACGTCCGATGGAATCGCCCCTCGTTAGACTTTTTAAAAATGACTCGGGTGAGATTGTCTTGTCTGCATTTAAACCTATGCTATACGGCTACAGATAGGATGGTCTCTAGTTCCTCTGTTAATCTAGTGCCTTTGACGCCTTCTGGGGAGGGGATAAATACTGTGGCATTACACAAAGTTGAAAAAGAAAAAGCAGGATTTGTTACCTGAATCTTTGAATTGGCTTTTGTGGCAGATGATGATCTAAAAATCCAAGTTATCTACCCAGTGAGTTGGAGAAACTATCGTTGTAGTAATCTTAATTCTTCAAGTTACAGGTAGGTAGCCGTGTTGGTCTGCCGTAGTCGAAACAAAATTTTTTGGTCTTTGTCGGAAGCCATCCAAGATCGACCAGGATCAACCAATAACACCCCACAATCGACCAGTAGATCACGATCGGCTGCTTGGAACATGCCTGATTTAGGCTAAAGAGCAATGATTAATCTTTTGACATTTAAAGGCAATTGTGAAAAAATTGTGGAGAGGCTTAGGCATGTGAGGCTAGGGACTACTATGATACCAGGGACTCCTTAATAATCCACTGTATCGTTAACAGCACATTGCTGTAAATGTCTACTCAGAAGTAAATCTGTCTGTGTTTACTGGGACTTCCTAACAAGGAAGTGGACAGGATGGTAGCGTAGGCTCTGTTATAGGGTTAGCGTTGTGGGGGACTGGGGTTTTTGTGCCTTTAAAAGCTGCATGGCAGGCAGAAATTCAATAGGTCAAGCTTTTTCTAGTCTGGAAATATAGTTATGGTGGAGGGAACCATGACTGTATGCACTCTTAATTTTGTGTTATGCCACACACCTGTGGCAGCCATGTTGTCACTGGACTTCACAACATTCAAAATGCACATTGTGCCCACTCATCTAAAGAGGTTGGCAATCATTGTTCTATGGGGTCACAAGACCCTTCATATTAACACATTTCACAATTTCTTGACACCATACAGAAAAAAATAATACTGAATAGTTAACACGTCTCTATTATAGACAATAATATGTTCAGTAGCAATACGGGATTCCCAAGCCCATGTTTCCAGCCATTGTGACCAGAAAAGGTTCCTTGCCATTGTGAAATACTAAAAATGCTTAAATTACCAGTGTGCCATGCTGGTCAGACGTATCCCTTTGATCTAATCAGGGCCCAATTAATGACCAAATAGAGGTGTGTGCTTGCCTTAGCAGTGGCAAATGCAACAGATGCCCCATTAGGCATTAAACATACATCCAGAGCCATTGCATGAACCCCCATGCCTACAATGCTAAGGAGGGTCGTTTGCCTGAGCCAATGTTGGCTTCCTCTGTTGGGGTGGCAAAAGTTCTGTACTTGCTGCACATTAAGGGACCCCTGACCATTAGGCCCAGTCGTGCCCGACTCGCTTTATTGGCCGAGGGAGATGGCGTACAGCTTCCGGGTCACGTGGCCAGCATGACTAAGCCGTTTCTGGCGAACCAGAGCAGCGCACGGAAACGCCGTTTACCTTCCCGCTGGAGCGGTACCTATTTATCTACTTGCACTTTGATGTGCTTTTGAACTGCTATGTTGGCAGGAGCGGGGACCAAACAACGGGAGCTCACCCCATTGCGGGGATTCGAACCACCAACCTTCTGATCAGCAAGCCCTAGGCTCTGTGGTTTAACCCACAGCGCCACCCGCGTCCCACTTTCTGCACATAGAGTAAAGCTATAAAGGAATCGTTTCCCAAGGCATGTGTAGAGCTTTACAGTCACACAGTGTTGTATTAAAATGTTGAATATAGTATACATTATTGCTCAGCTACTCATTCTTGTTGAACCAAGAACGAATGCTAACTGGTATAGATGTAAACAATTGTTCAATATTTCTTTGTGCTATATCTGTAGTATGCCATTTGGTATATACCCCCTATAATTTTTAATTGCATGCTTTTTCTTTTTTCAAAATCATTTTTATTTGATTTTACAAATTAAAGTTGATAACAATACCAAATACATATCTGTATATAGAGATTTCTCTGAATCTCGAGACTCCCCCCCCCCCCAATCCCCTCCATAGGTCCCATTGCCAACATTTTCAACTGCATACCATTTCATAATCTATATTTTATATCCATCCATATTATCCATAGTATTTTTTACAAGTGAGATTAGAATCCTGCTAATGTTTTCATCTGCTCACAGTGGTCTCCTAAATAAATTATAATGTTTTCCCATTCTTTTTAAAAGTTTTTGTCCTCTTGGTCCCCCTGTAATTTTTAATGGCATGCTTTTTAATTACAGACTCAAAAAGAAAATTCAAAAAGCCTCTGCTCGCTTGATTATGAGGATGACGACAATGACGAGGCACAAATGAAGACCATTGTCTCATCTCCATGCGACTCGAATGACCTTATGAACATAAATACTCCCTATTTCAGCCGAGAAGAGGGTGATGATGCCAAGCGCTGTGGCTCACAGCAAGCCGGCTTCAGCACAAAGGGTTCCGAGGAAGAGGCTGCTATGTGTGAAAGTGAAGAGGAGACCAGTGACTGTGAGAGCATTGAAGAAGGCATTTTTCCTCTGGACTGCGAGGATCTAGATCTAGAGCAGATCGAAAACAACTGAGACAGACGCACGCCAAAAGATGGGATTTTTATTTTGCCGGCGGAAATGTTAGCAGATGACATTGCTATGTCTACGAGTTTCTGCTTGTACATGCTGCCAATGTGTGAGATAGGAAATGTTTCAAGTGGGGATAATAAGGGCATTTAGCACCGGACGGTAGATCTTTAGGAGGCAGTAGGTCAAGAAATCCTTTGGATCTGGACAACTCCCAATGTCTTGTGTTTTTCTTTCCCCCCAGCTCTAGACAATGCATTCTCTTCGGTAATTCTTGGAATGGCATTCCGTGCTGTAACCTGGATGTAGTGATTCCTGTTGAGGATTTAATGTCTCTCGCTAAGGAGTTTAACTTGCAAGTCAGTAACATAATCAAATGGCTTACGTGATTGATCCAAAACCTGCAACTGCTTGTTTGGTCGGTTGCTTTGAACTTCATATAGAAATGACTTTCTGTATGAGTTATGGTTGGTTCGCACACCAGTGTCGCCACTGAATGTCCTTTTGACTTGTGCTTGCCTGTCTTTGCATGGAATAATCCGCATGTGAGCCAGACGTTTACACATACCAGGTTATTCCTGATTGCCAAAATAGTCTTTCTTAGAGCTGCCCAGTCATGGAGATCTTAGCAGCCGCGTGTAAGCGAATCCATGTTCCATTTTTTCCCCATGGGAACCCAAGAGGGCACGAGAAGGCATAAGAACATTCATGCATAGAAAATGTTGGCACATAGCACCTTCCGGTGAACCAGCACTATGATTCTTTCTCTCAAAACCTTCCGGTTACCTTTTTTCCAATTGAAATGGTTTTGTAGCCTGAAGCAATGCTGGCGAAGTGGATTGGATTGCCAGTCGTTGCCCACTGCCTTGGTCTTTCTGCGGTTAAGAGGAATGTATGACAAAAAAGCACTTGACGAACTTCTAGGAAGGGACTTTGGAATGACGTTCCCCAAGAGGTAATATTTTCAGCAATATTAGAAGGAAACTGGTCCTTGAATTGAATAAATGATATTTTGCTTTGCACTTTTGTCTGAACTCTCTCTCTTTTTAAATAGAATTTTTTTGTATTGTATTTAGGACCCACTTTTCTGAATCGGAAGTTGCCTGAAGCTCTGTTATTTGACTTCCCAACAATGAGAGGAGGGTTACTAAGGTGTATATATACCCTGTTTCTCCTATTTTAAGACGTAGTCATAAAATAAGCCATAGCAGGATTTGTAAGCATTCAAGGAATATAAGCCATACCCCGAAAATAAGACATAGTGATAGGTGCAGCAGCAATGCCAGCCGCGACAGGAGGAGGAGGAGGAAAAAAAATAAGACATCCCCTGAAAATAAGCCATAGTGGGGTTTTTTAAAGGAAAAATAAATATAAGACGGTGTCTTATTTTCAGAGAAACACGGTACCACTTTAACTGGCTTATACAGCTCCGCAAATTATTAATGCTGATGTTTCCGACAGCAATAAATGTTTCCTGCAACAAATACATCATACACAGCTATGGACCAAGGGTTTTTTGAACAGTGACTGTACACAGGTGTTTCAAACATGTTGGGAAGGATAGCTGGCCCCACTCGCCCCACCAGGCTTTTTTCTTCCGTTCTCTACCCACCTAAATGTGCTGCTCCTGAGCTCTTCCCTGTGAAAAGATCCTGCTGTAAAACCCTCATGAATAAATGTAACACCATGTTCTTGGGCGTTGTTAGGCTGTGAATGCTGCCTTGGGAGGCATTTAGCTGATCGCTGTTTAAAAAGGAGCGCTTTACTAAATGGAGATGGCAAACCTCAGTAAAAGGCAGAGGTGGATTGTGAACCCAAAACTCTAAAGCCCCTATTTTAATTCCCTTTAATTCCCCCTCCCTACACCAATATTTTCTACCCTGCCACCTAAACGGGGGGGGGGGGGGAGTTCTTAGTCTTGTCTCTGTCTGCATGAAACACTTATGCCGTTCAATAAATCTGAAGAGGACCTCAATACTTTGCTCCCTTGTCTCCAAGAAGGGTGGGATTGGGAGCAGGAAGATGGGAAATATTAAAATAGACAATGCTGGAGACCGTTGTAGTGTGAGCCAACCTATCTCTGCTCAAAACACACTGTAAGACGCCCCTGTCTTAACTGTGCAAATGCCATTGTGGTGCTTTTTGGGTCCTTTCATTTTCCCAAGAAAAACAGCCCAAATTGCTCTCTGAAAGGGCAAAAAGCCCTGCAAAGTGGATTTCTGTCATGTCTATACATCTCTGAACTGTGCCCAACTGGATTCAGGTAGGTAGCCATGTTGGTCTGACGCAATTAAAATATATTTAAAAAATCAAAAAATTGTCCAGTAGCACCTTAGAGACCAACTAAATTTGTTCTTGGGATAAGCTTTTGTGGTATCTGAAGAAGTGTGCATGGACACGAAAGCTTATACCAAGAACAAACTTAGTTGGTCTCTAAGGTGCTGCTGTGCCCAACTATTTTTCTAAGCACTGTGTTTCTCATATTTTAAGACGTAGCCATAAAATAAGATGTAGCAGGATTTTCAAGCATTTGAGAAATATAAGCCATACCCCCAAAATAAGCCATATCGGTAGGTGCCGTTCTGGAGGGCGCCAAGGAAGAGGCGAGGCTGCCTGCACCTCTCCGGTCACCTCCGAGCCTCCGGGAGCCAGCAGCAGCAATGCCAGCTGCGGCAGAAGGAGGAGGCGGCTTGCCGGGTCGGCACCCAGCAGCACCATGCGGAGCGCCCCGAGCCTCCAGGAGATGGCAGAAGGAGGCGGCGGCTTGTCAGGTCGGCACCCAGCAGCGCGTGCAGAGCGCCCCAACCCTCCAGGAACCAACGCTCCTGCTGGCTTGGGGCTTGGAGCGCGCGGCACTGCTGGGCGCCGACCTGGCAGGCCGCCTCCTCCTCCTGCTGTGTTGCTGCTGCTGACTCGGAGGCTTGGGGCGCGCTGGGCGCCGACTCGGCAGGCTGCCTCTGGAGCCCTGACCCGGCGGCGGGACGTAGCAAGAGCCGCAGTGCGCGCCGCTCCGAGCGCCATTCCAGCGGGACCCAGCAGCGTGCCCTGCTGAAGCGCAGACAAAGCGCCCACCAGTACAGCAGCAACCAGTTCCGAGCGCCGAGCAGCGCCAGGTAAGGTAAAGGTAAAGGGACCCCTGACCATTAGGTCCAGTCGTGGCCGACTCTGGGGTTGCGGCGCTCATCTCGCATTATTGGCCGAGGGAGCCGGCGTACAGCTTCCGGGTCATGTGGCCAGCATGACAAAGCCGCTTCTGGCGAACCAGAGCAGCACACGGAAACGCTGTTTACCTTCCCGCTGTAGCGGTTCCTATTTATCTACTTGCATTTTGACGTGCTTTCGAACTGCTAGGTTGGCAGGAGCTGGGACCAAGCAATGGGAGCTCACCCCGTCACAGGGATTCGAACCGCCGACCTTCTGATCAGCAAGCCCTAGGCTCTGTGGTTTAACCACAGCGGCAGGAAGAGGAGGTAATATTTTTTAAAAATAAGACACCCCCGAAAATAAGCCATAGGCTTATTTTCTTGAGTAAAATGAATATAAGACGGTGTCTTAAAATATGAGAAACACGGTACTGTACAGATAATTAAGCAGTCTGCGAGCACTTAGAAAAGGATTCCCTGATTACTAAAACCTAGCATGGGTTTCCTCAAAAACAAGTCATTCCAGATGAATCTCATTTCTTCTTCATTTCTACCATGAAGACATCCCCGCCGAGCCCCATGCAGCTCCCGCTGCGCGCTCTGTGCAAGGCCGGGACTGGAGAGGACTGGGACTGGAGAGGTAAGAGCCCAAAGGAAGCTGGAAGGACTGGGGGGGGGTCAACTCTGGGAAATGGGGGGGGGGCGGAGGGATCTTCGCACCAGGGCGCCGGGTATGCTTAAGACGGCCATGCCAATAGGGACAAAGATAAGGTTCCTCACTTAGGCAGGAAGAACCAGCAGCACACATATAAGATGGGAGACACTTGACTTGCCAGCAGTACATGTAAAATGGATCTAGGGGTTTAGTTAGATGAGAAGCTGAACATGAGTCAACAGTGTGATGCTTCAGCAGAAAAGCTAATACTATTCTAGGCTGCGTCAACAGAAGTCTAGTGTCCAGATCAAGGGAAGAAATAGTTCCTCTCTCTTCTGCCTTGGCCAGGTCATACCTGGAGTCCTGTGCCCAGTTCTGGGCACCACAATTTAGGGAGGATATTGTCAAGCTGGAATGTGTGCAGAGGAGGGTGACCGACATGATCAAGGGCCTGGAAACTCAGCCTTATGAGGAACAGTTGTGCTAAAGAAGGTATGCTTAGCCTGGTAAAGAGGAGACTGAGAGGAGATAACAGCCACCTCCAAACCAACATAATCCCATGAGAAAGGAGATTCCAGCTAAACATTAGGAACAACTTTCTGACAGCAATGACAGTTTGGCAGGGGAACAGATGCCCTTTGAAGGTAGCTGACTCTCCTTCACGGGGTTTTAAAAAAGAAGCTGGATGGCCAGGGATTCTTTTGCTGTGATTCCTGCATTGCGCTTGTTGTTGTTTAGTCGTTTAGTCATGTCCGACTCTTCGTGACCCCATGGACCATAGCACGCCAGGCACTCCTGTCTTCCACTGCCTCCCGCAGTTTGGTCAAACTCATGTTTGTAGCTTCGAGAACACTGTCCAACCATCTCGTCCTCTGTCATCCCCTTCTCCTAGTGCCCTCAATCTTTCCGAACATCAGGGTCTTTTCCAAGGATTCTTCTCTTCTCATGAGGTGGCCAAAGTATTGGAGCCTCAGCTTCACGATCTGTCCTTCCAGTGAGCACTCAGGGCTGATTTCCTTAAGAATGGATAGGTTTGATCTTCTTGCAGTCCATGGGACTCTCAAGAGTTTCCTCCAGCACCATAATTCAAAAGCATCAATTCTTCGGAGATCAGCCTTCTTTATGGTCCAGCTCTCACTTCCATACATCACTACTGGGAAAACCATAGCTTTAACTATAAGGACCTTTGTCGGCAAGGTGATGTCTCTGCTTTTTAAGATGCTGTCTAGGTTTGTCATTGCTTTTCTCCCAAGAAGCGAAATTAAATGGATCAATGCCTTGTCGTGGCGAAGGGGCTTGAATAACTCAGAGCAGCTATGAGCTATGCCATGCAGGGCCACCCAAGATGGACAGGTCATAGTGGAGAGTTTTGACTAAATGTGATCCACCTGGAGAAGGAACTGGCAAGCCACTCCAGTATCCCTGCCAAGAAAACTCCATGGACAAAGACAACAGGCATTGCGCTACAGATCTATGATTCTATGTGTTGTGCACAGGTCACCACTAGATGGCAGTTATGTTCCACTTAAAACACAGCCCTGCTTCCTGTGGTTCCTGGTGGAGATTGCCTTTTGGAGTTGTCTGCCGTGCCATTCTCGAACGCGCATCGGAATCGGGGGTCCTCTGTCTGTCGCATGTCTTGTTACTTTCAAGCAGGGTTAATTAATGCCGCAGAGTTCTTCACTGAAGCAATGAAATCTTAGTACTAAGTTTAAAATAAACATCTTCGTAACATGGCTTCCAAAGACGTTTAAGAGATCACATACTGAGTACAGACTCTTTCCCATACTAACACGACTCTGACTGAAACCTTACTGAGGACACAGAGAGAAAATGGCTGCTACTTATAAGTCACATGTCAGAATGACTCAGCAGTTAGGCCCGAATGATTGTGCAGTCCCAGCACTTCCCAGCCTGCTTTGCTGCTTCTGCTCTCATGTGCCTTTGAGACGTATTGTTCAGTGGAGCAATAATTTGGGCGGCATGGTGGCAGCTCCTAGTGTGACCAACAATTTCCATGCAACGGACTTTGCTGGGTTTCCTGCTTTGTGGTGGATACAGCCATCGTTGTTGCATTGTGCAGAGAAGAAGGCGGCATTTGGGTTGTGTGCCGATTCCCTCCTTAATAGCACAACCTCTGGGTGCAAGGGGCATTTATCTAGCTGGCTTGATCCTTTGGCAATATCGCTCGAGAAGTGGAGTCGAAGCCAAGGCCGGGTCAGGTTGTCTTGGCCAGAAAGCGGCTGGGAATAGGCTAAGAGAGGAGAGAATCATAGAATAGAATCATAGAGTTGGAAGAGACCACAAGGGCCATCCAGTCCAACCCCCTGCCGAGCAGGAAACACCATCAAAGCATTCTTGACATATGCCTGTCAAGCCTCTGCTTAAAGACCTCCAAAGAAGGAGACTCCACCACACTTCTTGGCAGCAAATTCCAGTGTCGAACAGCTCTTACTGTCAGGAAGTTCTTCCTAATGTTTAGGTGGAATCTTCTTTCTTGTAGTTTGAATCCATTGCTCCGTGTCCGCTTCTCTGGAGCAGCAGAAAATAACCTTTTACCCTCTTCTATATGACATCACCTTAACCTTCTCTTCTCCAGGCTAAACATACCCAGCTCCCTAAGCCGTTCCTCATAAGGCATTGTTTCCAGGCCTTTGACCATTTGGGTTGCCCTCCTCTGGGCACGTTCCAGCTTGTCAGTATCCTTCTTGAACTGTGGTGCCCAGAACTGGACACAGTACTCCAGGTGAGGTCTGAACAGAGCAGAATACAGTGGTACTATTACTTCGATCTAGACGCTATACTCCTATTGATGCAGCCCATAATTGCATTGGCTTTTTTAGCTGCTGCATCACACTGTTGACTCATGTCAAGTTTGTGGTCTACCAAGACTCCTAGATCCTTTTCACATGTACTGCTCTCAAGCCAGGTGTCACCCATCCTGTATTTGTGCCTTTCTCCTTTTTTTTCCCAAGTGTAGTACTTTACATTTCTCCTTGTTAAAATTCATCTTGTTTGCTTTGGCCCAGTTGTCTAATCTGTTAAGGTCATTTTGAAGTGTGATCCTGTCCTCTGGGGTATTAGCCACCTCTCCCAATTTGGTGTCATCTGCAAACTTGATCAGGATGCCCTCAAGCCCATCATCCAAGTCATTGATAAAGATGTTGAATAAGACTGGGCCCAAGACAGAACCCTGTGGCACCCCACTAGTCACTTCTCTCCAGGATGAAGAGGAGCCATTGATGAGCACCCTTTGGGTTCGGTCAGTCAGCCAGTTACAAATCCACTGAATGGGAGGAGGAGGAGGCACTCCTCGGAGCGGTGTCAGGAGAGCAGGTCTGCCTGTTCCCACAGAAGGACATGGGCAGTCCTGCCGCTTGCTCTTTTGTAGGGTGAAGAACGCTTTCCTTCTGTAAGCGTTCTACCCGGACGCACATAGCAGCATTTAAATGCACTTTCCTTGCTTGCTGACCCACTCACATGCAGCACTAGCAGGTAAAAAGGTAAAGGAGCCCTGGACGGTTACGTCCAGTCAAAGGCGACTATGGGGCTGCGGTGCTCATCTCGCTTTCGGGCAGAGTTTCAGTTTAGTCTCAGGTTTAACCCTGCAAAGAAGCTTGCCTTCTAGTTAGTAGTTGCAAGTTCCTCCGCTTTCGTCCTTTTAGATATAGTCCACAAGATGGCGCCAAAGAACATGGAAAGGTATCCCTGGCCACAACTAACACAAACCAGAAGCAGCCTCTTTTATCCAGCACCAGTTTCTCCGCTCGACCACTCAGCTTTCTCTTTCACAGCCCCAATTTTCATTTTGATGGCAAGGACTGGAAAAACAGAAACCAACTGAACTTATTACAGGTAGGTAGCCGTGTTGGTCTGGCGTAGTCGAAACAAAATATTTTTTTCTTTTCTTCCAGTAGCACCTTAGAGACCAACTAAGTTTGTCATTGGTATGAGCTTTCGTGTGCATGCGTGTCCACCGATGCAACTTGCCAAATAATATTAATAAGCATAGATTTCCTCGAGCACATTTGTGTGGCGTAGTCATAACAGTGCATTGTGTTTTTGTTTTGAATATGACCCAGGTTCGACCCTCTTCTTGGCCCCAACAGAGCAGTTAAAAGCACCTTTACTCTGAAAAGTAAAGGTAAAGGGACCCCTGACCATTAGGTCCAGTCGTGACCGACTCTGGGGTTGCGCGCTCATCTCGCATTATTGGCCGAGGGAGCCGGCGTATAGCTTCCAGGTCATGTGGCCAGCATGACAAAGCCACTTCTGGCAAACCAGAGCAGCACACGGAAACGCCGTTTACCTTCCAGCTGTAGCGGTTCCTATTTATTTACTTGCATTTTGATGTGCTTTCGAACTGCTAGGTTGGCAGGAGCTGGGACCAAGCAACGGGAGCTCACCCCGTCACAGGGATTCGAACCGCTGACCTTCTGATCAGCAAGCCCTAGGCGCAGTGGTTTAACCCACAGAGCCACCTGGGTCCCCACTCTGAAAAGTAGGATCCATTAAATTCATCTGTGACATACTTGCAGGAAAACCTGCTAAGGATTGCAGCTGGCCCTTTTGAATGCCTTTATCTCTGTGTAAGGTAACTCTTAGGCCAAGTAAGATTCTGCAAATTTTATGTTCCTCAAAACATTTTAGAGAATATTAACAGTAACTTTTAATAGCATAACTATTTTGGCATTAGCGAACGTTCGCAAACCAGATCGCTTATTGCCAAACCGTAAATCTTTGCTTCCCCTGCCTGTTCTTACTCACCACAAATCTTTATCTTGATTGCATACGCTGTTCCCAAACAGGTTGTGTCCATTTAAGGCCAGAGTTTTTAAACTCTGCCTGCCATCGCAGCTCTTGCATCTTCCCAAATTCCTCCATGGTCTTTAGGCTTCTCATATCAGGCACCCTCACACCTGCCATCTCCTTCCTGATTTATGTGGTCCAGTTTGTTATGCCTTAAGTTCCCATCGGCAATGGCATACCCTCCAAGTGTCTTGATTTTCGAGGGACACTCCCAGAATTACGAAAGCCATCCTGGCTTCTGACGTGATCCTGGGATGTCCCAATTTCCCCCCTCCGGTGCAGCCACTGCCGAGCTCAGGGAGGAGGATGAGCTAGCACTTGTCCCGAGCAATGGCAGTGGTGGCGGTGACAGTTGCGAGGAGCATCCTGTTGTCTCTCCTTGGCTGCCACCGCCAGCCTCCCCCCTTGGGCACTCACAGCAGCTGCTGGAGAGCGGGCAAGGAGGAGGGGAGGCTGCTATCCCTGAGGACCAGCCCTGCATAACACACTGGCACGGGGGGGGGGGGGGTAGGCAGAGGGCAGGACTGCCCTGGGCTGGAAGAAAGGGGGAGTGGGGTGCAAGGTGTGTTAATTTTTTAAATAATAAAAAAGTGTTGTGTGTCCATCTCTAATCCTGCCCCTCCTGCCCCTTTCTAACATTTTTTTTAAAAAAAAACATTCATCTTTATTCATTTTACACACATGAAAAAGCAATACATTGGGGCAACAACAACAGAAAAAATACAAAATACAAAAACATAAAAAACAAAAAAAGCACAGAAAAAAATACAAAAAAGAGAAAGAGAAAAAAAACCCTAATATCCTCATATTATCTTCATAACATTTTAGACTTCCCTGGTTCCCCCCTCATTGATTCCCTATTTCAATTAATCAAAAAGCAGTTTTCATAATGTTAAATAAGCATTAATTAAACTTTCATCTCTAATTATCATTTAATTCTATCTATATGTTTTATTTTATTTTTATAAATCCTTATGATCTAATAATTATATCTCCCCTTAGCTTAAATTTTACCGGCAATGAAACTCCATTTTGATATTTCCTCCTCCCTCATAATCTTTATAATCAATCTAATAGCAATTCATCCCCCCTTCCCCTGGACCCAGATTCCCAGATGTCTCAGCGAATTCCATATTTCCTGCCAGCATCGGACTTTCCCAATCAATCCAGCCTAAAATCATACAATTATCCTATTTTAACCCACTCCCACCCTTTCCAAAAACTTCCACCAATATTTTTTAAACCAACTCTGCTGCTTTCCCACTTCTCTTGCTGCTTCCCAGCAGCCTCCTAACATTTATTTTTTTGTGTGTATTTTTCTCTTTGTAAATCTACCAAAGAATAAAATAAAATAGGGATTAAGGCAGTGGTTTTCAACAAACCTGGGGTGTCTTGAATGATGGTCAGGAGTCCCACGGGCAACACAGGCCTCTGTCCCTCTTTCCTTCCTTCCCTCCCTCCTCTGATGTCTCCTCACATCGCTGCCTCCCCAAGGCTTGCACAGCTGTTTGTTGCAGCAGCCCTGGCTATAAGCTCCACAGGAGAATGGTGACTCTGGGCGGCACCTCTCTTTGGGGCGCAGTGGGGCAGTAGCTCAGCGACCAGGGAGGACTCCCAAGGAGAGGGGAGAGGAGGCTGAGGGAACACTCCACAAGGGAGGGTATTTGAAAAGGGAAAAGAGGCTGCTGGGATGCGGGTGGCGCTGTGGTCTAAACCACTGAGCCTAGGGCTTGACAATCGGAAGGTTGGCAGTTCGAATCCCCGCGACGGGGTGAGCTCCTGTTGCTCGGTCCCAGCTCCTGCCAACCTAGCAGTTCGAAAGCACGTCAAAGTGCAAGTAGATAGATAGGTACCGCTCCGGCGGGAAGGTAAACGGCATTTCCGTGTGCTGCTCTGGCTCGCCAGAAGCGGCTTAGTCATGCTGGCCACCTGACCTGGAAAAACTGCGGACAAACGTTGGCTGCCTCGGCTAGTAAAGTGAGATGAGTGCCACAACCCCAGAGTCGTTTGCGACTGGGCTTACCCTCTTCTGATAGGAAATGCTCTGTGGAGAGGCACAACAAATGGGGGGGGAGGGGTCAAAGAGGGTTAGTTGGATGGGGAGTGAGAAATGTTCCTATTTTTATCGTTGGAAGGTATGCTATGGCAACCGCTGCTTTTCAGCCAACTACCTTGCATCGTGGCAACTCCCCATGAAGCCCTTAGCTCATTTTAGTGGAGTTTTTAAAGGTACTGAAAATGATAACACGAAAGTTGCAATGCAACATGTCTTCCGCTGTAGTCATTTCATGTCAGGCAATTCTGATAACCTCCTTTAAGGGGGCAAATCTATCTGGATTTTTTTTGCAAGGCAGTTCATACAGTCTCGCATAAGGACAGTATACCTGGAGGGAAGGACTAAGCTATCAAGATGTTTCAATATGCATGCTAAAGACACACAAAACTAATTGTGAAGAGAAGATGACAAACATCCTCCTTTGTCATGCCCCTCTTCCTCAAGATGAAAGAATGACAAGGCCAATGACATCAAGCTAGAAGTTGCCGTTCATGCTGGGAAGGTTCCGGAAGTTGTGCATGTGGAACTGGATGTTCTCACACATTGAAGGAACGGAAATGGATGATAATTCAGTCGTGCAAAGCACTGCTAAAAACAACAGCTTAGGAAGAAAAATATTTTGGGAGGCCAGTTGATTTAGAAATCATTACTGTGAGTTAGTTGTTAAGAGGTCAAACACAATTCTCGGACACGTCAGGAGTAGCTTTCCTCGTAGTGACAGGAGCACATTGATTCCCTTTTGAACAGGAAGTAGTATTGAATAAGAAACCATTGATTAGAAAGGTTATTAGTGGAAGGCCATGTCAAATTTTGAACCCCACATTTAGGAAAAGCGAAGTTGAACTGGAGTAGGTGCAGGGAACAGCTACGCTGAATACCAGGCTGGAGAATTTATATTATGAGCAGAGATTAAAAGAGTATTATCTCTATGCAGAAGCTGACAGAGGCCAACTGCACAGAGAGCAAGAGTTATCTAGGTTAAGCCAGAAACTTAACAAATTTAGATTGAGGATCAGATTAAGACATCAGACCCTCTTGTCAGCAGCGGGAGCAAAGAATCACACATAAATTTGGCTTTTCGTACTTAACAATAAAGCAGGACCTACGATTCGCAGTCTGAGAAGTGCATTACAGTACTCACCCCAGTGAAACAAAGCTTTTCCTCTGGCCCAGTGAAGAAAGGGTTCATGATCATCTGGCACGAGAGAATGGTTTTTGATAAATGGTGAGCCATCAGTGACAGGGATGAGGAAAACCACAGCTCAGAGCCGTGGTTCACACAGGCAGAGTGTGAAACTCAGAGCAGAGGAAACCCAATTCAGATCCTTGGTCTGCCACGAAGTCCATGAGATAGCCTTAGGGTGGGATTCAAAATAGGTGGGATTCAAATGGATGAATGGCTAAACCATGCTCCTTCTCAGGCAACCTTTGGTGTCCTCCAGATCTGTTGCACTACAACTCCCTTCTGCCCTAGCCAGCATGGCTGCGCTGTCTGGGGTTGTAGCCACAACACCTGGGTGGCACTTCTAGCCCAAGGCAGTTAAGCTGAGGGATCCCACAGGGCTCCATTCTGTATCTAATGCTAGTCAACATCTGCATTGCAAACCAAGTCCCAGATGCTTGTGTGTCAGGAATGAGCCAGCTCAAGGCGAAGGGTTACAGCCAAATGCAGAAAGCAGCCAGGAACAGGGAGGCTTTGATGTTAGTTAGACAGGGGAGAGCCGACCGCTGCAGAAATCGGCTCTTCCAGATCTTGACGGGTGAGTTGATAAGACAGTAGCTGAGAGCAGGCTAGAACACAGCCAAAGCTCGCTGGAAGCGCAAATGGGCGTGAATAGACATCCATAGACACTTTTTAAATTGTTAATATTTGTCCTTGTGAGCTGTGAATTGTGTTATATTATTTGTGGCTTGAACGAGTCCGCTGTTTTATTTGATTTATTTTGTTGTGTTGTGTTTTATGATGGGCGTAAGGCCGAATAAACATCCTGATGACAAGGAGACAGTTCGTCGGAAAAGGAAGAGGTGGGCAATAATCCAATCTCTCCGAGGAGTTGGCAAATGGGAGGGCTTCTAGATAGGAAGCAAAACCAAAGTCGCAAGGGGCGTTGTTTCAATATATTCTGTAGATTCAGGAAGGAATCTTCAGAAGGGTCATCATGAGCAATGATGCTGGAGGCTTTGTTAGAGCTGTGCGGAGCTATCTGTTTGTTTTTGCAATAAATCCTCCTTTTTAATTATCTACGCTCACTGTGTTATCAAGCTGGGAACCTGGACTCCTGACATTATGTTGACATGTAAAGCTCTATATGCCTGAAAACCTGTATACCTGATGCAGTGAGACCTTCTCCTTGATCTCTGGACAGGTGAGTAAAGATGCCCTCTTCAGTGCTGTACTTCCTAGAGATTTGAGAGGCAGCAACCCAAGATAGGGTTTTCTCAATACAGGCGCCCTAATTGTGGAACTTTCTCCGCTCTCAGATACCGTTGGTTTCGAGTTTTGTAAGCTTTCAGCGCCAACTGAAGACCTATTCATTCATTCAGGCTTTTGGCTAAATCTCTGTCACTTTGTAAATAATCATTTGGTTGTGTATTGTTATTATTATTATTATTAGTCTGCACTTCTTAATACTAATGCCTGTTTTATTGTTTCTTGAAAGCCTGACTACGATTTTATTGTATTTTATTGGCATTGTGCCTCACTTAAGAATTACAGTGGAACCTCGGTTTACGAACACCTCGGTTTACGAATTTTCGGTTTACGAACGCCGTGGACCCATCTGGAACAGATTAATTCACTTTCCATTACTTTCAATGGGAAAGTTCGCTTCAGTTTATGAACACTTCAGTTTATGAACAGACTTCCGGAACCAATTACACCCATGCTTCAGGTTAAATACGCTTCAGTTTAAGTACTCCACGGACTGTCTGGAACAGATTAATCCACTTTCCATTACTTTCAATGGTAAAATTCACTTCAGTTTATGAACGCTTCAGTTTATGAACAGACGTCCGGAACCAATTGTGTTCATAAACCGAGGTACCACTGTATTCTATAATGAGCAAACAGAGGGTAGCACATTTTGTAAACAGAAGAATAAATGACTGCAAACTGGAGGTGCTTATACTTTGAGGGCTCAGGTATGAGTTTTAGGGGCTCGTGACATCCGTTTCAAAGAAGAGGTGAGTATTGAGAGATTCAAATCTCTCACCTACCCCAACGCCTTGCCCTCTTCCTTCCCTTTTAACTTCACTTACCTGGCTTGTATAACAAGAAGTCACAGGCAAAAGACCTTCTCCTCTAGTACCTGGTCTGCTGCATTGCAGTGTGCTAGGATACAATGATGCATTAATACATTTACAAGGGATGGCTGGGTTCTGCGTCAAACATGCCTCCTATCATAGGAGCCAACTCCATAGGGCCGAGGTCCCTTCAGCTGCCCCAATAAAATATTTGAGGGGGCCGGGGCTCCCCCAAAGTCTATGGGCATTGCAATTCAAATTGTTTAGGTGTGCCACATCTTGTGACTGGTTATGCGGGGTGAGGCTTACCTGCCCCCCCTCCAATATTTTATTCAAGTTGGCACCCCTGAGAACCAGTGTGGTGTAGTGGTTAAGAGTGGTAGACTCGTAATATGGGGAGCCGGGTTTGCGTCTCCGCTCCTCCACATGCAGCTGCTGGGTGACCTTGGGCTAGTCACACTTCTTTGAAGACTCTCAGCCTCACTCACCTCACTGAGTGTTTGTTGTGGGGGAGGAATGGAAAGGAGAATGTTAGCCGCTTTGAGACTCCTTCGGGTAGTGATAAAGTGGGATATCAAATCCAAACTCCTCCTCCTCCTCCTCCTCTTCTTCTTCTTCTTCTTCTTCTTCTTCTTCTTCTTCTTCTTCTTCTTCTTCTTCTTCTTCTTCTTCTTCTTCTTCTTCTTCGCAGTGGGAGATGAATCAGAGAGTGGAGAGATCTACTAATGTCCCTCTCTGATGCTATACTGCTCCCTTGGGATCTTACAGGGAGGGCAAGCCAGGCTAAATTCAGATTGACTTTAGGAATGAGCCAAACCTTGTCCCCATTTGCTTGGGAAATTGACTGGGTTATTTCTGAGCCGATCCGATGGCTCAGCTCAACTGCCTCTGCTTGGAAGTTGAATAAATGCTCACAAGTCCCAAGAAGCTTCCGGGGTCCAGGACCAAGACCTGGAAGAGGACCCGTTATCCGTTTAATGAGCTTCAGAACGAGAGAAACTCTCAGGAACCAGGGCTGCTAAACTGGAGCCTCAAACAGGCCTTGCAGCACAACCTCCCAAGATTATGCAAAAGTCGTAATAAATCAAGGTGGGGAATTTAATGAGGCACGCCAGATGGCATGGGAGAAGAATCTGCTCCAGCAAATTCTGCATGAGATTCAGGGCAGGTTTAAATCCTTCAGAGCTGAAAAGGAAGCAGATAAATTTATAGCAGAGGTAGCAGAAAAGAGCTGTGAGGGATCATTCAGGACGACTGGCACCTGAAGAAGATGTGTCGCTATTTTTATGTATATTCCAGCATTTGTTGAGGATGCTGATATGTAAAACAGCACCCTTAGATTTAGAGATATTTACAGGCCGCAGAAATCTCTATGTGGTACAAGAAGCTACAGTTAGAACTGGTATATGGAATAACTGATTGGTTCAAAATTGGGAAAGGAGTACGACAAGGTTGTATATTGTCTCCCTGCTTATTTAACTTATATGCAGAATTCATCATGCGAAAGGCTGGACTGGATGAATCCCAAACCGGAATTAAGATTGCCGGAAGAAATATCAACAACCTCAGATATGCTGATGACACAACCTTGATGGCAGAAAGTGAGGAGGAATTAAAGAACCCTTTAATGAGGGTGAAAGAGGAGAGCGCAAAATATGGTCTGAAGCTCAACATCAAAAAAAACCTAAGATCATGGCCACTGGTCCCATCACCTCCTGGCAAATAGAAGGGGAAGAAATGGAGGCAGTGAGGGATTTTACTTTCTTGGGTTCCATGATCACTGCAGATGGTGACAGCAGTCACAAAATTAAAAGACGCCTGCTTCTTGGGAGAAAAGCAATGACAAACCTAGACAGCATCTTAAAAAGCAGAGACATCACCTTGCCGACAAAGGTCCGTATAGTTAAAGCTATGATGTATGGAAGTGAGAGCTGGACCATAAAGAAGGCTGATCGCCGAAGAATTGATGCTTTTGAATTATGGTGCTGGAGGAGACTCTTGAGAGTCCCATGGACTGCAAGAAGATCAAACCTATCCATTCTGAAGGAAATCAGCCCTGAGGGCTCACTGGAAGGACAGGTCTTGAAGCTGAGGCTCCAATACTTTGGCCACCTCATGAGAAGAGAAGACTCCCTGGAAAAGACCCTGATGTTGGGAAAGATGGAGGGCACAAGGAGAAGGGGACGACAGAGGACGAGATGGTTGGACAGTGTTCTCGAAGCTACCAACATGAGTCTGACCAAACTGCCGGAGGCAGTGGAAGACGGGAGTGCCTGGCGTGCTCTGGTCCATGGAGTCATGAAGAGTCAGACACGACTAAATTACTAAACAACAACAGGCTGCAGAAATTAGAGATATTTAGAGACCACTTTGACTGGCGATAACAGAGTGTAGCACCCCAGTGAGTGGGGTGTTTTGTGGAAACATTATCTGAAACTGTTCTCTTTGTGAAAGAATGCCCTTCTCAGCCCTGGCATGCAAAGATGTTTCTAAGGTGCTCAGTCTTGTTGGCATTCTGAACCCCTCCCTTAACTCATTGAGCTTTACTCCGCAAGGAACTGTGCAAAGAAGTTGTACTTTGTCACTCTAGGAAACTTGGCATATAACCCTAACCCTAAACTCTTGCATCACTGTGAATATCGAGAAGTTGGCTATGACTCATTCTCTCTACTTTCAACAGTTAAACCCCACCAGGCCCCACACTAATCTGCAAAAATAGTCCAGCCACATATGAGGTATTAATTTAGAGAGCCTAATTCAGAAGGACGCATAAGCAATCGCCTGAAACCAGCATATTTCTTTTTCTTTTTGTTATCTCACTGTCAATATTTGACCACTGTAAGAACAGTAGTAACACAATATAATACAGATCTGACGCAAATTGTATGTTTTGGACACAAACAGAAATTGCTAAGTCTTTATACCTCACAGAAGTCCTTCAGCTTGATATTCTATTTTTTAAAAATCGATTATGTGGTTATTGGATAAATAAAATATGTGATTGTTCAGCACATAAACACCCTTTGTTAAATGTGTCCGTCAATAGACAATTCATATAAATGATACTAACTATCATCAAAGGCATAATAACACCTTTATTGATAAAATAAATCTCTGAAAGACAGATCAAATGGACGTCGGTTAACCACGCATGACATTAACAGGAATTAACCTGAACGGAGGACCTGGGTCCCAAGGACTCAACTTCATCCAGAAAACACCATACTGGATATTTCTTGTGAATATTTGTACAGTGGTACCTTGGTTCTCAAACTTAATCCATTCCGGAAGTCAGTTCCAAAACCAAAGCGATCCAAAACAAAGGTGCACTTTCCCATAGAAAGTAATGCAAAACGGATTAATCCATTCCAGACATTAAAAAAACAACCCCTAAAACAGCAATTTAACATGAATTTTAGTATCCAACAAGACCATTGATCCACAAAATGAAAGCAATAATCAATGTACTGTACTGTAAAATAAATAAGACAGTATTTTAGATTATCAAAATTAAAATTATTATTTCTTCTTACCTGCACTGATGATAGTCATTTTTTGGATGGGGGGGGGCTTTTATCCACTTCCGCACTCACACAGGGCAGTCTCGAGCAGGTCGCGCGCCCTGGTGCTGAGGGGCGGAGATCGCTCCGGTGCCCCCGCCCTCGCAGGGCACAGCATGGTTTCCGTGCGGTGCCCGGCCTACCGGCCCAGCGCCCTGGCACACCGCGCCACCGGGGGTCTGCCTAGAGCCGGCCCTGCACTCACACAATCAATCAATCAGTAGCTGAACTGGGTTTCACACAGTCACAAAAACAAATTAACCGAAAAAGCCTCAAAAACAAAAACACAAATTAAATAGCAAAAACAAAAGTGCCAAACTTAATCTGTTCCAGAAGTCTGTTTGACTTCCGAAATGTTTGAAAACCAAGGCACAGCTTCAGATTGGCGCAGGCGCCCTGGAAACAACAGCCGACAGTCGCATTCCAAAAAACGTTCAAAAACCGGAGCACTTACCGGAGAGTAAAGTCAAGAAAAATCCACAAGCCTACTTAAAAACATATAGAAGTTAAAATACTAAACTGGATTAAAATTATCTCAACTTTCTAAGCATCTGGGTAGGCTTGTCTATACAAGAATGCTTTTAGCAGCCGCCCCAAAGTGTACAGTGATTATAGGGCTGTCAAATGTCCGGAATTTCCCGGACATATACGGAATACTGCATTCGTCAGCAGTGTCTGCGCGGAAATTGATCAAATGTCCAGGAAAATCTGTATAGCAGCCCATCAGCAGTGCTGATTTTGCTGATTCCCAGGGCAGTCTCGAGCAGGTTGGGCACCCTGGCGCTGAGGGGTGGAGATCGCTCTGGCACCCCTGCCCTCACAGGACGCAGCATGGCTTCTGCACGGCTTTGCCGCGCAGCGCCCCACCCCGCCTCACCTACCGGCCCGGCGCCCTGGCACCCCGCGCCACCGGGACTCTACCTAGAGCCGGCCCTGCTGATTTCCCTTTTAAAATAGCTTTAAAAATGGCTTCTTCTTCTTTCGATCTTGCCAAGAAAAGCCCACAAACTTTTCTGTCCAAATTTTCACTGTTTTAAATATGGCAACCCTAACAGTTGTTAAAGGAGAGCCACACCGGGGTGAAGACGTTCTCCTTTGCTTGTCCCAATGCGAGTTTAAGTTTGTTGGTTAACTTTTCTAATAGGGCGGTTTGCCATACATTTTGCTACCTGTGGTCTGTTTACTGTACACTCCTGGAGAGAGAGAGAGAGAGAGAGAGAGAGAGAGAGAGAGAGAGAGAGAGAGAGAGAGAGAGAGAGAGAGAGAGAGAGTGTCAGTATGGCAATGAATGTTCTGCAAATCTTTGCTTAAGTGTCCTCAAGTCACATCTGCCCAACAAGATTGAATCAAGAGCATTTTAGAGGTAAAAAGTAAAGGGACCCCTGACCGTTAAGTCCAGCCACAGATGACTCTGGGGTTGCAGCGCTCATCTCGCTTTACTGGCTGAGGGAGCCGGCGTACAGCTTCCGGGTCATGTGGCCAGCATGACTAAGCTGCTTCTGGCGAACCTTCCTGCCAGAGCGGTACCTATTTATCTACTTGCACTTTTTTTAAAAAAATTTTTTATTAAAGAGTTTTATTACAATGAAAAGAATTATTAAAATGTACACATTTAAATGAAAAGAAAAAAGAATAAAGAATCTAACACATTGGAATACATTTGTCAAGTACTGAAAAGAAAGCTTAATAAGAAATATAAAGGTATAACACATTGCTTTCAAGCACAAAATAAAGATCAAATCATTGCATAGACCTCCACCGCCTTCCACACAGTAGTTAACATTATGTTCATTAAATTTCCTGTCTTTCCATATATTTTTACATATCCAACAAGTAAACTGTTCTGTAAGGTAAAGGGTAAAGGGACCCCTGACCATTAGGTCCAGTCGTGACCGACTCTGGGGTTGCGGCGCTCATCTCGCATTATTGGCCGAGGGAGACGGCGTACAGCTTCCAGGTCATGTGGCCAGCATGACAAAGCCGCTTCTGGCAAACCAGAGCAGCACACGGAAACGCCGTTTACCTTCCCGCTGTAGCGGTTCCTATTTATCTACTTGCATTTTGACGTGCTTTTGAACTGCTAGGTTGGCAGGAGCTGGGACCGAGCAATGGGAGCTCACCCCGTCACAGGGATTCGAACCGCTGACCTTCTGATCAGCAAGCCCTAGGCTCAGTGGTTTAACCACAGCGCCACCTGGGTCCCTAAACTGTTCTGTACATCTATGCTATTAATTTTTTCTTCTTACAAGGTTAGTCTAAACATAGCCATGTTTTATTTCCCATGTCCGATTTCATTAAATATTCATTTAAGCAGTCCTATTGTCTCTTGATCTCATCTTTAGATTTTTGTCGTATTAAGTCTGTGAGTTTCGCCAGTTCTAAATATTCACATACCTTATTTATCCATTCCCCTTTTGTTGGAATGTGATTCCCTTTCCAGTTTTCGCTATCTACTTGCACTTTGTTATCGCTATCTACTTGCACTTTGACATGCTTTTGAACTGCTAGGTTGGCAGGAGCAGGGACCAAGTAACGGGAGCTTACCCCGTCGTGGGGATTCAAACCGCCAACCTTCCGATCAGCAAGCCCTAGGCTCAGTGGTTTAATTAATTGAAGCTTTTCCTTTTTTACAATTTTTAAAACTCTGCACATTGAAGTATCTACTCAAATGTAAGTCTTCTTGAACTCATAAGTTGTACAAGGCAGGAGCAGAGGGAGAGGGGCATGGGATTGCCTGGCCTATTTTGAGTTTTAGCATTTGAATTCCGTCTAGATTTTGGGCAAGATGTCAACTTTATTTAATTTAACTTCGTTTTCCTTTGTGGAGTTCTCCCATCCCGAGCTCAGATCACATAAGGATTTCTGGATGTGAAACACAAACTAAAAACCACAATACATACTCATACATTGGCTATATAAACTTCTTGAATAACAACAGATGTGGTCTTAACTCAAACGGACTGTTACACCTTGCAATGTTGCAATCACACCACCAAGAATGACGAAATGCCAGGGAGGAACGCTGGGCTAGAAATAGTCACAAGAGAGTTTACCTTCATCAGAGCTTATTCCGACACAGCCCAAACAATTTGTGCTTCTTTCCCAATTTACGACGCCCAAAGACATCCTTGAGCCTTTTTGCGACCAATGGAGTTCACTGTGGGCATGAAATGCTACCCTCTTTATACTGCAAGCACACACAACAACACACTAACCCACAACTAGCACAGGTGTGGGGAACCTTTGGGCTTCCTGGTGTTGCTGAACTACAAAACCCATCAGCCTTTGCAAGCATAGCCATTGACTCAAGGATGATGGGAGTTGTAGTTCGGCAACATCTGGAGAGGCAAATGTTCCCTAAATCTGCACTAGCACCTTCTTTCTCTGCTCCTACTCCCAGGTAACGTTGCAGACTCTTAGCTATGGTTGTAGAATTCCTTATCAGCACCTGATATTCCTTTTCCGGGGTACCTCTACCATTCACTTCAGTGGATTCTCAGTGACAGAATCCACTGGATTCTTGAATTAGTTACCAATAGAAGCGTGGAAGGGGGGGGAGGGAGGAAGTCATGGGAACAAGAATTATACTAGTAAATGTTAAATGAAATTCTATTTTCGTTTTATGCATATTTTTCTTATCTTTTTGTGTATTTTCGTATTTTGGTATGTATTTCTCTTTTTCATATCTGTTATAAAATCAATAAAAAATAATTAAAAAAAGAATCCACTGGATTCTTCAGTGGATTCTTCAGTGGATTCTCAGTGTTTCCCCTTCCCTCTTTTTTTTTTGTGGACTTGGCTTTTAAAATACAACCCATTTTCTTCCATAGGGAAACGTTGTTTTGTTTGGGTAGCCTCGCCGTTCTCATTACCTGCTAACGGTTTTAAGCTAAATAATCAATGCTGTCCTTCTCAACTTTTTTCCCTTTCCAATTAATTAATTTAAATTGACCATTAAGTCAGCAGAGTTTTTGATTGATATTTTCATTAACAACCCTCTCATGCAGGCCTGTCCGACACCTAAGAAATGTATGATAATGTCCAATCTGCATGAAAGGTCTGAGCATCTCTCTTCACCTCTCAGTGCTAGTGAGTTATTACTTGAATTGTGCTTGCTGTTTCATTGAGTGTAATTTGAATACAGATTAGCTGCCCTGGTGTTCCAGAGCTTTAGCATTATCATTACTGGGGACAGTAATTTGACTGATGAACAGTTGGGTTATCACAAGGTTATCACCTTCACAGTACCAAAATGGTCCGGTGTCCCAATTCTGAAGGAAGGAAGCCGAAGCCTTCAATGGCAAAATTAAGTCCTGTAAATTAGCCAGTCCAATAACTTATTGAATAAATTCTTTACTAATTAAAGAACCAATATACCTCTTTATTCTCAGATATTCTAAGGCTTTATTAAAATCAATGAAGTAATATCAATTGAACCATCTTTTATAACATGAATTAAGATCCTTCATCCCATTATACACAAAATACTCTATACATGTAAAGTGATTTAGAAAGTTAAATAGGCCAAGGAAATATATTGGTCTAAGCAATTATCTGTCAGCCACTCCTTCTCAAAAGACATGCTCTTTCTTAATTAGGAAAGAATAAGAAAGAACATGTCTCAAAAGATTTACAGTAAAAGAAATCAGAAACAGGGAAAGTTATTGAAATTTCTATTCCAGTTATAATATACCCAAGCTACTAAAATGTAATTATCCAGTACTGTGATTAGATGAACTACCCCAAACATTAAATCCTGACTCCATTATAAAAGAAAGTCAGTCCACCACACTACCTTCCAACTGAAGGAAGGTGGATGATACAGAAGAAATGAATATATTATTTTGAACTGAAATGAAAGCATTAGTGCGAAAATTGCAACTGAGCCGAATTCATTGGGGCACAAGCATTCGTGTGTTGTGATAAATGTAACAGTCAAAACACCAAAAATATCCAAAGTCCATTGTGCGTCCATACTCACTTTACAGGAGACCTGGAGATAACACTGAATGTTATTTGAAATCAGCAAACATCAGATTTTTAATTCCTATTAGAGCAAATTGATGCCATTCAGGATTCATCATGGGCAATGGAAATTTCATATGATTGGGACTGCGTTGTTTTATTATTAGAATTTTGAATACCTGACAATCAGCATAGTGGCAGAGGCCATGAATGCTTCTCATTGAATAATTTCAAAATATTGTCCAAAAATTGCAGAATTTTTTTTTGCCCTCTTGATAGCTCATTAGGGGGGGGGGGAACAGTAGCAATTATTATTTTTTTAAAGTCTTTGCCAGTGAATCCATTTGATGTAAATCAATTAGTCATGAAAACAATTTGGCACGTGGAAAACTGAAACTTCAATTAGATGTTATCTTCCCAATATCCTTTATATCCTCCCTGGGTAGAGATAACACTTCTGTTATCTTGCTGAAAATCCACCTCCCCTACTTTAGCAGAAATGATCAAGTGATAGTTATAAAACCCTTGATGTTTGTCCTTGGGTGAAAGAGGCCCACAGAGACATAAAAACATTAGCAGCCCTCGGATGAAACATTAGTTACTAGGGCATCAATAGTGAGATTTTACAACCTGGTTAAAGTGAGAGATTCTGGCCCCTCTGCAGTCCCTGTGATTTAGAGGTGTCTTTATGCTGGAAACTGCTCTAAACCTCGGGTAGTGACAGAAATATCTTAAAGCTGAGCAAAGCCGTAACATACCTGCTAAGGACCTGGCAGTTGGTTCCACCTTGAAAACAAGAACAATGTGTGTTCTGACAACAGGGGCTCTGAAGTTGGTTGAATGGGGTACATGGCGACATTTGCCTTCACCATGCCTTGCATTTAGCCCACAATAGTTGGAGTAGTAGGGACCCAAGTGGCGCTGTGGGATAAACCACTGAGCCTAGGGCTTGCTGATCAGAAGGTCAGCGGTTCGAATCCCTGTGGCGGGGTGAGCTCCCGTTGCTTGGTCCCAGCTCCTGCCAACCTAGCAGTTCAAAAGCACATCAAAATGCAAGTAGATAAATAGGAACCGCTACAGCGGGAAGGTAAACGGGCTTTCCGTGTGCTGCTCTGGTTTGCCAGAAGCGGCTTAGTCATGCTGGCCACATGACCTGGAAGCTGTACGCCGGCTTCCTCGGCCAATAATGCGAGATGAGCGTGCAACCCCAGAGTCGGTCACGACTGGACCTAATGGTCAGGGGTCCCTTTTACCTAGTTGGAGTAGTATACTCCTCTTCCGGTTCTGGGGCAGGATCCCTTCACTTATGTCACTGAGCTGAGTATTGAGTGTAACCTGATCTCATCCCAGAGGCCGGTAGTGACTTGGGAATAGTTAAAATACATTGTTGGACGATTGGGAGCACTGAAGGGTTAGGCACATCAAGGGGCTTGTTAGGCATGTTTCGTCTCTTCCATGTTAAGCATAATGCGCGTTTCTCCCTTTCATCCTGAATTTGAGTGTCTTCAAAGCCCATGACACCTTTGGTAATGGCTGTTCTCCAACTGGAGCGCTCGCAGGCCAGTGTTTCCAAGTTGTTGGTGTTTATGAGTGGTGGCGCTGTGGGTTAAATCACAGAGTCTAGGGCTTGCTGATCAGAAGGTCGGCGGTTCGAATCCCTGCAACGGGGTGAGCTCCTGTTGTTCGGTCCCAGCTCCTGCCCACCTAGCAGTTCGAAAGCACATCAAAGTGCAAGTAGATAAATAGGGACCGCTCCGGTGGGAAGGTAAACGGCGTTTCCGTGCACTGCTCTGGTTCGCCAGAAGCAGCTTTGTCATGCTGGCCACATGACCCGGAAGCTGTCTGTGGACAAACGCCGGCTCCCTCGGCCTATAGAGCGAGATGAGTGCCGCAACCCCAGATTCGGACACGACTGGACCTGATGGTCAGGGGCCCTTTACCTTTTTTTCCTTGGGTTACAAAAACCTCAGGTTACAAACGCTTCGGGTTACAAACTCTGCTAACCTGGAAGTAGTACCTTGGGTTACAAGCTTTGCCCCAGGATGAGAACGGAAATTGTGCGGCGGCAGCAGGAGGCCCCATTAGCGGGAGACCCCATTTTTTCGGAGACACTGTTAATGGAATCTTTCGAGGAGTTGGAGATGGCGTTTATAAGTTGTCCATGTTTCACAAGCATACAGTAAGGTATAATGCAATATAATACGAAGTACAATTCCCTGTGAATGTCCTGGTCCTCAAACCCAGTTTGAGGCATGTTTGGCAAACCTTCACCATGATCAACTCCCATCCGGAAACCTATGTCCCCGGTGTGGAAGGATGTGTGGATCCAGAATTGGCCTCCGCAGTCACTTTCGGACTCACTGTTAAAACCGTGTCTATGGAAGACAAACTTACTCAGCTATGAAGAAGAAATAGAAGTTAAGCTTAATGGTTTAATTCACACAGAAATGAAAAATGCATACATAAAGAAGGTTTAAAATGGAAAATGGCTGAATGTGTAAATGCAAAACACGGGGGGTTTTCCATAAGAGTTTTTCTAAAGGACTCTGAGCTTCCTGCAGAGCATTGTAAACCTGGGATCATGTGAGAGGTTGCAATCTCCATTTTGGAAGGAGTTGGCTTCTTGAGTCTCTTCCATAGCTGCCAAGTCTCCCGTATTCCCCGGGAAATCCCCGTTTTTCCAGTTGTTCCTAGCTGGAAAAAAAAACGGATTTTTTTGTTTCCCCCCGGTTTATTCTGGCGCGACGGCCATTTTGGAACTGGGCGGAGCATGCTCAGAAGCGACTTTTGATGCTGCTCTGCCCAGTTCCAAAATGGCTGCAGTGCGACTTCCGGTCTGCTACTTCCGCCCGGTCCCTTATTTCTCCGACAGCAACTTGGCAGGTATGGTCTCGTCTTTGCCTCCCAAACTCAAAGGAGTGAAGATGCAAATGGAGTTGTCTCTCTGAAAGCTACAGAGAGAATAACGGAAGTAACTAAGTCTCCTGAAGGAAGAGCAAACAGCCTGGAGAAACCCTTGAGAGGCAGTGGACTCTCCTTCCTTGCCAGTTTTTAAGCAGAGGTTGGAGGTCATCTGTCACGGGTACTAGCTGTGATTCCTGCATTGCCGGGGGTTGGATTAGATAACCTTTCCAACTCTACTATTCTATGATTCTATGTCTCTCCCTCTCAGGCTTCTGCCAGCTGCCAGCTTCTAGTTTCTAGCTACCTGCCAGTTGAGGGACGGGGTCCCACCCCTTTGCCCTCTTGCACAGAGCCACTTCCTTTGTCACTTTAACATCTCATATTAGGCTATTACCCAGAAGCTGGCCTGGCTATTCAAGCAACTGATCCAGAAATTAGGAGGAACTCATACATGCAGCCTTATTCCACCCCCAACTCAAAAGAGAATACATAGGTTAAAGCTGAGGAGTTAGTAAATAAACATAATGACATTTTTAGATATGACCACTTGAACATATGTGACTTAGCTTTTATGTCAGCAATGCCACTGCCCACATTCGCACAATATGTGGTCATATTTAAAAATACTACTACTACTACTACTACTACTACTACTAGAAGGCCAAAGAAAACTACATAGAAAACATTAAGTAAAAACATTAAACAACTGGTACAACACAAAATCTTGCCTCTACCCTTTGCCCTATTTGTGACCAGCCCAAAATGGGATGCTTGAATCAGAATTATAACTTCTCAAACAAAGATATGCCAAAGCATGGATCACAGAGGTCATTTGAAAATTAAGGCATCTTTATAAGAAATAGGATAGCTTATTTAACCTTCAAAAGCTCTATTATTTTATAAAGCTGCATTAGTTGCCTGGTGTAAATATAACAACATCAGATAAAAGCGAGATGCATCAAAAGATTTAAGGCACTTGTTGTGTATTTAAAAGAATTATATCTTGTTTATAGTACAGTATAAAATGCACAACTGATTTATATAGCAGCTAGTCTATTGCAGAGGAAATCTCATTTCAATCATAAATGGCAGAATTTGATTTAAGAATTCATTCTTTAATGGGTCTGCAATGTTCAAATTTAAACTCACTCAATTCATCAGCAAAATATTCAATATGGGGCACAGGGAACTCATTTAGGCAAACAGTGACTTTTAATATAAATTTTCCAGGAGATTTCTTCATTGATTCAGCAGTTTAGTGCAAAATGATTTGTGCGATACATTCTCAGGAATCGATGCAGGCTGAGTCAATGGCTAATATAAAACCATCATCATACCAAGTACAGAGAACATATCAATGAACTTTGACTTCACACTGAACTGCTTTGAAGGAAGAGTACAGTCTGATAAAGTCAAAGTGTGTAATTTTTTTTAAAAAAAACTTGAAATATTTTTGTTTGTGTTGTTGTTGTTGTTTAGTCGTTTAGTCGTGTCCGACTCTTCGTGACCCCATGGACCATAGCACGCCAGGCACTCCTGTCTTGCACTGCCTCCTGCAGTTTGGTCAAACTCATGTTTGTAGCTTCGAGAACACTGTCCAACCATCTCGTCCTCTGTCGTCCCCTTCTCCTAGTGCCCTCAATCTTTCCCAAAATCAGGGTCTTTTCCAAGGATTCTTCTCTTCTCATGAGGTGGCCAAAGTCTTGGAGCCTCAGCTTCAGGATCTGTCCTTCCAGTGAGCACTCAGGGCTGATTTCCTTAAGAATGGATAGATTTTATTTTCTTGCAGTCCATGGGACTCTCAAGGGTCTCCTCCAGCACCATAATTCAAAAGCATCAATTCTTCGGCAATCCGCCTTCTTTATCGTCCAGCTCTCACTTCCATACATCGCTACTGGGAAAACCATAGCTTTAACTATACGGACCTTTGTCGGCAAGGTGATGTCTCTGCTTTTTAAGATGCTGTCTAGGTTTGTCATTGCTTTTCTCCCAAGAAGCAGGCGTCTTTTAATTTCGTGACTGCTGTCACCATCTGCAGTGATCAAGGAGCCCAAGAAATTAAAATCTCTCACTGCCTCCATTTCTTCCCCTTCTATTTGCCAGGAGGTGATGGGACCAGTGGCCATGATCTTGGTTTTTTTTTATGTTGAGCTTCAGACCATATACGCTTGGAATTATGTCCAGGCATCTGCAAGTGTTTGGTTTGCCTGCTTAACAATGGATAGCCTTAAGGAAACTCATACAGGACTCTTGAGAGGATGAAATCAAATGAATAGTAGAGTTTACTTTGCATCCCTGAAAGTTGGGAAAGGCAGACACTCTCACTATTGGGGGAGAAATCCATAGGGGCAAACATTTCGAGACCATTAGTATTTTATTGTTAGAGCTGCAACAAACCCGTCTCTTTTTGCTATGAAAGGCCTGCCTTCCAGGTGTTTGCAGACTGGTTCCTCAGCAACAAACCCCCAAATTCTCCATATTAGGACAATATTTTTATTAGGCCAATCAATATGTGACAATATGATTATGTGACCTTTTAATAAACCCCATTAGCAAAATTGATAGATTTATGCTTACATCTTAAAAGATAAAATACAGTGGTATCTTGGTTCTCAAACGTAATCCGTTCAGGAAGTCCGTTCCAAAACCAAAGCGTTCCAAAACCAAGGTGTGCTCTCACATAGAAAGTAATGCAAAAACAACCCCTAAAGCAGAAATTTAACATAAATTTTACTATCTAACGAGACCATTGGCCCATAAAATGAAAGCAATAATCAATGTACTGTACTATAGAATAAATAAGACAGTATTGTAGATGATCAAAATTAAAATTAGTCATTGTTTGGATGGGGGGGCTTTTATCCATTTCCACAGTCACAAAAACAAATTACCCCAAAAAGCCTCAAAAACAAAAACGCAAAATAAATAGCAAAAACAAAAGTGCCAAACTTAATCTGTTCCGGAAGTCCGTTTGACTTCCGAAATGTTCAAAAACCAAGGTGCAGCTTCTGATTGATGCAGGTGTCCCGGAAACAATAGCCAGCAGCCGCGTCGGACATTCAGCTTCCAAAAAATGTTTGAATACTGGGACACTTACTTCCGGGTTTTTGGCATTTGGGAACCAAGGCGTTTGAGAACCAAGGTACCACTGTATGATAAAGAAATTATAGCCAACTAATAATTTGTACTGTACATTTGCTTACATAATTTTAAATGTTAAACAGTATAGCAGGCTTGGAGAAGAGAAGGTTGCTCCCAGGTGAGAATTGGGAGGACGTATCTTTTTTCTGTATATTTGTGAGAGAGGTTCCTGTATTCTTTTATCTCTTCGATTTCTTTTATCTTCTTCTTCTTCTTCTTCTTCTTCTTCTTCTTCTTCTTCTTCTTCTTCTTCTTCTTCTTCTTCTTCTTCTTCCTCTTCCTCTTCCTCTTCCTCTTCCTCTTCTTCTTTGTATAGTTTGTCTTTTATTGCATTGTGAAAAGCATTAATAAAACTTTATTTTTTCAAAAAAAGAGAATAGGACGTCCCTATTTTCAAGGAGATATACTGGAGGGTATGGAATAGCAATACAGTGGTACCTTGGTTTAATAACAGTCCAGTTTAAGAACGACTTGATTTACAAACTCTGCAAAACCAGAAATAGTGTCTTGGTTTGCGAACTTTACCTCGGTCTAAGAACAGAATCCGAATGGTGGAAGGGCACTGGCGGCGGGAGGCCTCAGTAGGGAAAGCGTGCCTCGGTTTAAGAACAGTTTCAGTTTAAGAACCAACTTTCGGAACGGATTAAGTTCGTAAACTGAGGTACCACTGCCTGGACACTGAGGTCCAGCGCCGAGGCCCTTCTGGCGGTTCCCTCGCTACGAGAAACCAAGTTACAGGGAACCAGGCAGAGGGCCTTCTCGGTGGTGGCACCCACCCTGTGTAATGCCCTCCCACCAGAGGTCAAAGAGAACAACAATTACCAGACCTTTAGAAGGCATCTCAAGGCAGCCCTGTTTAGGGAAGCTTTTAATGTTTGATGGATTTCTGTATTTTAATATTTTGTTGGAAGCTGCCCAGAGTGGCTGGGGGAACCCGGCCAGATGGGCGGGGTATAAATAATAAATTATTATTATTATTATATACGTTATGATGGGGCTCATTCACACTTCTGCTTGTCTTGTGCTTTTAAGGCATGAGACCGAGCAGTTTTGCCTTTGGCCCGCTCCTTTCCCCTGCAAAACCCACTCTATAGTGCTCAGTCTGAGCAACCATCAGCCTGCAGAAAACCAGACTGAGGTTTGCTTTGATTCAGCCGGCGGTAAAAATTGGGTTTTCCTGGGGAAAAGGACCAGTGGAAGTGTGGATCCAGCATGAGATAGAGAAATTTAACTGTGCTGTCTAAAAAATAAAATAAAAAATGCTTTCTACTTCATTAAGTAGAGCAAGAAATATATCTGTTTCCTTGTTCCTTTCTGGGTAATTTTGGGGAACTCATCTGAATAGCATTTATCGTGCTTTGCCTGTGCCTCAGCCTGTAAATTAGATTTGCATTGCAATTCTATGCATGTTTCCTTCAAAGGAAGTTCCATTGCGTTCAATAAGACTTACTTTTATACCACTTTGCGCAGGCCTGGAGCCTTAAGACAACCACTCTAACCACCAGCAATATCTTTTTTTTAATAATAATTTTTATTGATTTTACAACAAAAAGAAACAGCACAATATAAGAATAACAATAAACACAATAACAATAAACACAACAATATGAAAATAACAATAAACACAATAAAACAACATTAAAAAGACAAATGCAGAAATCCAAATGCAAAATCCTTATTCTTTTAACATTGTATTGGGGGGGGGGACTTCCTCGAGTTCCCTCCGTCTGCGGTTCAATACTCCTTTATCTTTAGCAATTTCCAATTCATTATTTAAAACTCCTTATGATTTCAAATCTCTCATACTTCAATTTACTTCACATAATTCCAAAAACCCGCAGTTTCTATAAACTTCTAAATCTAATCTCAATATACAATTTTACCATATTTTTTAAAATAAATTTTGAAATCTTTCCAATCTTCTTCTGTTGCTTCTTCTCCCCAGTCGCGGATTCTCCCAGTCATCTCAGCCAGTTCCATATACTCCATCATTTTCATTTGCCATTCGTCCACTGTTGGTAATTCCTGGGTCTTCCAATTCTTGGCTATAACCACCAGCAATATCAAGATGGAGCTCTGTCATCCATAAAAAGTAATGCACTGAGGCATTTGTGTGTTTTTAATATATATATTTTTAACAAAGCTGAAATGCAGAGTGAACGCTCAGTTGCCTTTGAGTACACCAGGAGAGCAATTGTCTTGGGATTTCTGTCCACAAGTTCATTAAGCAAATGTCAAATAGCAGTTGTGTATTGTGGGAGCCTAGGAGAGTTTTATTTAGATCTGAAGCTGTAGATTCCTCTTTCGCTCCTCCCTCCTCTGATATTTTCTGCACGGAGCCATGTTGAATCTCATTGCAAATACATCTACAGGGGGAGTTGAGCAAATGGATGCTAGTGGCAGGGAGGGGAGATTGTGTGGTGAGGGGCTAAAGACAACCTTTGTGTTTCCCCATAGCTAATATACAGTGGTACCTCGTCTTCATAAGTCGAGGTTTTCGGATGTCGAAGCACGGTTCTGCGCATGCGCCGGGCGCGCAGGGAGAAAAGACTTCCAGAGGTTGTCGACTTCGGAAGTCGAAAGCTTCAGAAGTTAAACATAGCTGCCAAGTCTCCCGTTTTCTCCGGGAAACCCCCGTTTTTCCAGCTGTCCCCAGCCGAAAAAACGGATTTTTTAGTTTTTCCCCGGTTTATTCTGCCGCGGCGGCCATTTTGGAACTGGACGGCGCATGCTCAGAAGCGACTTTTGATGCTACTTTGCCCAGTTCCAAAATGGCTGCAGCGCGACTTCTGGTGCGGCAGCCATTTTGGAACTGGGCACAGCAGCATCAAAAGTCACTTCTGAGCATGCTCCGCCCAGTTCCAAAATGGCCGCTGCGCTACTTCCGGTATGCGAATTTCGGTCCGGTCCCTTATTTTTCAGAGAGGAACTTGGCAGGTATGAGTCAAAGCGTTCGGTTGTCGAGGTATGACTGTATAGCTTATTTTAATACAGGGCCAACATTTCTCCGGTGAAAATAGGGATGTCTCATTCCATAATGATAATTTATTCCCCACATATCTTACTGGGTTGCCCAAGCCACTCTGGGCTGCTTCCAAGAAATATATAGAAGCATAACAAATTTTTAAACATTAAAAAAACTTCCCTATACAGGATTGCCTTCAGACGGCTCTGGGGTTGCATAGCTCCATACCCTTCAACATTTCTCCAATGAAAATAGGGACATCCTAAGGAAAAGTGGAACATTCCAGAATCAAATCAGAAACTGGAGCAGCTTCTATAAATCCCTGGAAAACAGGGATGTCCCTTGGAGGGTCTGATCCTGGTTTCCATTCTCTTAGGTAGAGCTGCAATTTTTAACCTTGCTGTTTTCAACTCAATAGGACTTGAGCAGCACTCATTTAGGAAAGCACGCCATTACACATGTGCAGAGTGCCATTGTTTCCTCATTGAAATACAACAGTTACCATCTGCAAATCCACGCAAGAGGGCCCAAGAATGATTTTCAGACAAGATTTAACGCCATAACTCTCATCTAAAAAATTAAGCCATCCCACATGCCATAAGTTTTTGAATTTGTGTATTGACACATCCGTTGTCAAAAAAACCTATACACACAAAAATGTTTTAAATGTGAGGATAACTCACGTCCCATTTCATGAAGTCCCTACCCCATCAGTTTAACCTTTCATTATCCAAGACACCTTTTCTCCAAACTGAAAGAACCAAGTATTCCAACCAAAGTATTCCAACCAAAACTGATAGTGCCAGGACACACCAGAACATTCTTCAAGTCCTGAAAATGTGAAGAAATTATTTTGGGGGAGATGCCTTGCCTGAATCAAAGGATCTATGATTCAGCCTCAAACACCATCATGCAGATCCCACTATAATGCAAGCCAGTCCTTATTGATTTAGTTTCCAGACTGTTTCCAGCTGAGCAAGTTGCATTGTTCAACTCAAACACATCCTATCAACTTTCTCTCAAACAATGACGCAAAGAGTTGACGCACGCATGACAAAAGGAACTATAGTATCTTATCCCACGCCAGTAACATGCCTCATTTCTGAGTAACAAGTACTTTGTTCTCTCATTGAAACCAGTAGGAGGCCAATAGGCAGAACTAGACCAAATGTCTTCCTTTTCCAAACAAACAAACAAACAAAAATCCCCACGGTAAATAAACTCATTTTAGAAAATATGTAACGTCCTCTGGCATCTTAAAGAGTAACTAATTTATTATGGTATGTGCATTTGTGGACTATATAGCCCACTTTTAATGTATTTTTAATCTTTGTTGGAAGTCGCCCAGAGTGGCTGGGGAAACCCAGCCAGATGGGCGAGGTACAAATAATAAAGTATTATTATTATTATTATTATTATTATTATTATTATTATTATTATTACTACTTTAGGGGCATAGTGGGGAGGGGCTGTTGAGGCGATTGCCTAGGGTGCATTTTTCGGGGGTGGGTGGGTTATAATAATAATAATAATAATAATAATAATAATAATAATAATTTATTTATTTATTTATTTATTTATTTATACCCCACCCATCTGGCTGGGCTTCCCCTGCCACTCTGGGCGGCTTCCAAGAAACATTAAAATACATCAAATATCACAGATTAAAAACTTCCCTAAACAGGGCTGCCTTTAGGTATTTTATAAATGTCAGGTAGTTGTTTATCTCTCTGACTACTGATGGGAGGGTGTTCCACAGGGCGGGTGCCACTACCGAGAAGGCCCTGTGCCTGGTTCCCTGTAGCTTTGCTTCTCGCAGTGAGGGAACCACCAGAAGGCCCTCGGTGCTCCTTCAGGTATACTGGACCGAGGCCGTTTAGGGCTTTAAAGGTCAGCACCAACACTTTGAATTGTGCTCGGAAACGTCCTGGGAGCCAATGTAGGTCTTTCAAGACCAGTACTATGTGGTCTCGGCGGCCACTCCCAGTCACCAGTCTAGCTGCCGCATTCTGGATTAGTAGTAGTTTCCAGGTCACCTTCAAAGGTAGCCCCACATAGAGTGCATTGCAGTAATCCAAGCGAGAAATAACTAGAGCATGCACCACTTTGGTGAGGCAGTCCGCAGGCAGGTAGGGTCTCAGCCTGCGTACTAGATGGAGCTGATAAATAGCTGCCCTGGACACAGAATTAACCTGCGCCTCCATGGACAGCTGTGAGTCCAAAATGACTCCCAGGCTGCGCACCTGGTCTTTCAGGGGCACAGTTACCCTGTTTAGGACCAGGGAGTCATTGGGTCATTTTAGCCTCACAAAGTGGCCTCGGTAGGCCACCACCATAAGTCCACTTGAAACTGAGGACATCTTGATAGGAAGACAGATTCACCACAGAATCCTGCAATTAGACCTACCAATTCCTCAGATTTCACCTGTATTCTGCTTTCTGAAAATCCAAGGACTTTCTGGATCCTCAGAAGAGGCTTTCAGGGGGAGAGGGAGTACAGTGGGGAGGAAGAGCAAAAAACCCTCCTGGTACAAGGGGATGTGTAATTGTGTATATAAACATATATATGACTTCTCACAAAGCATAAAGATATCTACAGAAGAACAGCGGTACAATATCTATGGCAGCGTTTGAATGACCCTTCTCTAAAATCTGTCTAAACGAACTGTTAAGAAACAAGCAAAAAGGTACGAATTGTTGTAAGAAAGTATTAGGAAGTACATTTGTCACCAGAAAGGTTATATGCACTGGGAAATGATAGGAAGAAGATTGCCGGAAGAAATATCAACAACCTCAGATATGCAGATGACACAACTTGATGGCAGAAAGTGAGGAGGAATTAAAGAACCTTTTAATGAGGGTGAAAGAGGAGAGCGCAAAATATGGTCTGAAGCTCAACATAAAAAAAAAAAAACCCAAGATCATGGCCACTGGTCCCATCACCTCCTTGGAAATAGAAGGGGAAGAAATGGAGGCAGTGAGAGATTTTATTTTCTTGGGCTCCTTGATCACTGCAGATGGTGACAGCAGTCACGAAATTAAAAGACGCCTGCTTCTTGGGAGAAAAGCAATGACAAACCTAGACAGCATCTTAAAAAGCAGAGACATCATCACCTTGCCGACAAATGTCCGTATAGTTAAAGCTATGATGTATGGAAGTGAGAGCTGGACCATAAAGAAGGCTGATCGCCGAAGAATGGATGCTTTTGAATTATGGTGCTGGAGGAGACTCTTGAGAGTCCCATGGACTGCAGGAAGATCAAACCTCTCCATTCTGAAGGAAATCAGCCCTGAGTGCTCCCTGGAAGGACAGATCCTGAAGCTGAGGCTCCAATACTTTGGCCACCTCATGAGAAGAGAAGACTCCCTGGAAAAGACCCTGATGTTGGGAAAGATTGAGGGCACTAGGAGAAGGGGAGGTCAGAGGACGAGATGGTTGGACAGTGTTTTCGAAGCTACGAACATGAGCTTGACCAAACTGCGGGAGGCAGTGGAAGACAGGAGTGCCTGGCGTGCTCTGGTCCATGGGGTCACGAAGAGTCGGACACGACTAAACAACAACAACAACAACAGGCTCTATTTTTTGCTTCACTACAGTGCGTTGAATTTCTTTCACACACCAGAATTAGTTAAGACTGTGGGAAATAATGCACAGATTGTTCTGATTCCCCCCCCTCCCTGTAAAGGAATATACTTTCACTGAATGTGTGTCTTGTCACAATCTGAGCATTGTAGGCAGAGTTGATTGGTGTTGTTCTGGGTTGTTATTTAAAAATTTAACCATAGTTATTTTAGTATTTTTACATTTTAAATGCGAGCAGATCTGCCAAGCTTTCCTTCTGGCTATGAGTCTAACAACTGTTGAAGGGCAAAAAATAATCTATGTGAATCCCATTGCCATGGTCCACTGTCTTAAAACAAATGGCCCCCATTTGACCTTTAAATGGAAGGCTTTCCCTTTATGTCATTAGAGGCAAAATGTGTGGACACGACGTACAACAGCAGCAACAGCAGCAATGGAAAAGGACCTGGGCAGCAGAGCTGGATTTGATTTGCGAGATTTTTATTCATTTTTATGGCTCCCCCCCCCCCTTTTCCTTCGAAGGAGGTAGAATAAAAAGTCAAACTGATGAAGAAAAATGGAATCTCAAACTGGCCTAGTTTTGTTCCACTGCTGGTTGGTTGGTTGGTTGGTCACCCTGAGGGAAATGATATGTGCCCAGGAAGGATGATGAATTGGGTTTGTTTAAAGCCATCATTACATTGTACTTTTTTATGGACCTCAGTATTTATAACACTTAAAGTTGATTGAGTAATGTGGCCTGCTTTGGTTGTCCCTGCTGGTCAGCAGGGGTGACAGGCCTTGACAGCAAACATGAAGATATTACTGCTTCGACTGGTCCAGGATGTCAGCGTAATCTTAAGCAATCTGCTGCTTGCTCTTGTGTGTAATGCACTCTCGAAAAACTTTCCGTCCAAGTAGATATGTAAGTCGGTTTGTGCGTGTTTCATTTCGTGCATGTCCTGTAGTAGAGGATACTAACAGATGCAGAAATTCCACACACGCTCGACGCAGTTTCTTTAACAAGTTGACTTTTAGCAGATCAGCTTTTGCTTTTCAACTTGGCAGACAATAAGAAAATAACCGGGGAAGCAATATTTAGGGAGGGTTAACCTTCTGACTGGTCTGTCACCTCTGCATTACCCCATGAAGTTAATTTGAACGGGAAAAAAATAAATTGCACTTTCCGGCACGCACCCTCCCTTTTCTCTGTTTCTCCAAGGCCAAACTACACATTGCATTAAGAAACAGCAGCAGATTTGAAAACCCGAGAGAATAAAGAAATTCTATATACATTTCCACATACATTTGAGCCGTGCCGCCCCTGTGGGCTACCACTGATGTGTGGGGAGTGAAATATACTCGGAGTCGAGAGTGCATTTCATGCTTTTTATTCAGCTCATAGTCATCAAGGAGAAGAAGAGAAGAATGGCTCCTTTCCCAAAACCATCTGCTTATATACATTATTTACACAATGGGCCTTGCGTGATTGGCTACTTCAGGGCTACACCTGTGGGCCAATCAGGTTGCGGATTCACTTCCACCTGGAGTTGGATTGGGTAGCTCCTGCGGACCAATCAGACTGCTGATTCTGAATCCTATTGTTCTAGGATTCAGCTCAGTACATAACAGGGAGCAAGGGGGATAATCGTGGCAGGACCCACCCCACCCTATGCTCTTCCGGTTGGTCACTTGAATGTACGCATCAATCCAGCACAAAATCTGAGTCCGTACACATTATCAGAAACAACCTGGCCAACTCTAGACAGTTCAGCCATTCCTGGCATCAGTGAGTCAAAATATACAGGGCAGCAGAGGCAACGAGAAGAATATCTTCAGCACAGAATCATAGAGTTGGAAGGGATCCCTTAGGATCATCTAGTCCAACCCCCTGCAATGTAGGAATATGCAGTTGGCCCAATTGGGGATCGAACCTGCAACCTTGGCATAACCACAGTTACTAATGGAATACAGACAGCCAGGAATATGAGATATTAAGAACCATACAGGGATAGTGGGAAGTCAAGATATACCGTAAATTGGGGAATCAAGCAAGAAGTCGAAAAAGGAGATACTCTAAATATAGAAGAGAAGGAGGTTACTAAAGAGTTTGAAACCATCTTAAGTATAGAAGTGTTCAAAACTCAAGCACTTTCCTATATAGAGACATTTTCAAAGCACCTTTGCTTCAGCCAGTGCTTTTTTCTTTAAAAAAAATGTTTAGGGGTATGCGTACCCCTGCGTTCCCCCCCAGAAAAAAAAAGCACTGGCTTCAGCCATACCAACACAAGGAAAAGTTCGTGGTTAGAGTACATAGCAAAATGTGATTTCATTTATATTTATGCCCCTTATGGATCATCTGTAGTCATTTACTATATGGTTCTGACAAGCTACATATAATGATGTCAAAGGATGAGGATGAAAGCCTGAGATCTGCCATATTTCTTGGGTTTAACTTTACATGAAATTGTGTTTAGGGGAACATACTTTTCCTGAAGTCCATCACGATATACGATAAGGTAATGTTAATAATGTCAGTTCACAGTTTCTTGGGCATCAAATAAGACTACATCGTCTGTGTCACTGCAGTGGCCAATCACAAAGGCTGGCACTGTGAATGAAATGGTATTTGCCTGTTTATGTGAAGAATGATGAAACTTTAAATGAATCGTTGACCTTTCTTGAATGACATGTGACCTGTAAGATATCTGAGCTGTAGATCATGAGCTGCTCCTGAAAATTGCTGTCTGCTGACCGAAAATAAACAATAAGATATCAAATATAGTTCGAAAAAAATTGCCTTGGTTTAACACTGGGGGGGGAAAGTGAATTATTTTGACTCACCAGTCAGAACACATCAATTCATTTCAAATCACCCTTGATCTGGAGACTGGGACTTCTCTGTTTTAAAGCTTCTTTATGTTTTAGCAATCACTGTTTTCTGGAATACATGCTTTATTTAGGCAATATGCTATAATAAAATATCTTCATGCAGGATAGTTAGAGGAAGACTGGTTCTAAAATATAGAAAAGGCCCCTCATTATATATTTGTGTGTGTGTGTGTGTGGTTTCTTTGACAATCTGTTTGGACTGAAATGTCAGAAAAATTGGTATCGCTTGTACTCCAGTGAATTTTGTGCCATCTTGAGTACAGACTCGTTACCAGTTCCTGAAAACAATCCTGAACAATAAGAAAAACCAGAACTAATACCACTCAAGTGTATGTACATTTCAGATAGATACATTTCATCACTGCAAATCATTACTGCATTGTCTGCTGCACCAGTAAAGTATGTAGATAGAAATGGGAATTTTTAATTTAATATTTTTTTTAAAAAAAATTGCTATACATTAGTATAGAAGTAGGATTATTTGAATTCTTTCATTCCATCTTTTATTTTTATATTTTCACTCCTGTATATATATATATATATGTGTTTTACAATAGAAAACAACTAACACAAACAACACAGTAAAACATAATATACACACAAAAAAACCATAACATAACATGACAATGAAAAGAAGAACACAAAAAGAAAAAAAGAAAGAAAAATTCCAAATATCTACCTAGTCCTTATCTTATAACATTGTAAAGAGGGGCTTCCTCAAGTCCCCTCCAACTGCGGTTCATATCTTGTTTATCTTTTAGCAATTTCCAATTCATTATTAAAAATTTCATACAATTACAATCTCTTAAGCATCTTTTTACCTCACCTAATTTTCCAATCCACAGTTTCTATACCTTTCTAAATCTCATCTCAATATACAATTTTACCATACAGTGGTGCCTCGCTTAACGAATGCCCTGCTTAACGAAATTTTCGCTTAACGAAAGGATTTTTCGAGCGGAGCTTGCCTCGCTAGACGAATGCGTTTTACGAAGAATTCGTCTAGCGAATTGCGGTTTCCCATAGGAATGCATTGAAATTCAATTAATGCGTTCCTATGGGCAACCCCCCCCAAAAAAATCAATGCATTCCTATGGGATTCGCTAGACGAATTTTTCACTATAAGAAAAGACCCGTGGAACGAATTAATTTCGTCTAGCGAGGCACCACTGTATTTTTTAAAATAAATTTTAAAATCTTTCCGTTCTTCTAACGCTTCTTCTCTCCGGTCACGAATTCTCCCGGTCATCTCAGCCAGTTCCATATACTCCAAACATCTTCATTTGCCAGTCATCCACTGTTGGTAATTCATGGGTCTTCCAGTTCTTCGTCTTTCATTCCATCTTTTAACAGGGGGGGGGAAGGCTGCAAAATGGGGGTCCAGGATGAGTTGTTGGTTTCTACTTTTACTTATGGCCTTTTATTACTTAAGGATCTGGTGTAATAAATCTGTGGTTACACTGCGTATTCCCTTACCAAACTGACGAGTCACTTTTGTCGTCCGGGAGAGGCTGTCTGGGCGGCCCAGAGGTTGCATTGCTGACTTGGCTTCCTGACGATGCGGCTCCCTGTCAGTTACCAAGACAGGGCCGGCTCTAAGGCAAGGCTGGGTGGCGCAGGGTGTCAGGGGGGTGCCGCGCGGCTGCACCTGCTACAGTGGCGCTGCGCCTGCCAGACAGCCGCGGTGGGAAACGGGGCGGGGGGGCACCGGAGCGATCTTGGCACCACGGCGCCCGGGCGCCCGATATGCTTAAGACGGCCCTGTACCAAGAGGTGGAGGTGTAACTCCCCACTACCTTGCCCCATTGGTAATGGGGGTTACTAATGCTTTGAAAGATGGATGTGTTTTTTTCATGTCGTTTTCACTTGCTCTCAAGCTCTCTCACCCTTCTGGTTTTCATGCGGCGTTGGTTGCTGGCCTTCTTCCCCGGTTAGTGAAAATGTGTTTTTAAAAATATATATATTTGGAAGTTCCAACAAAACAGTAAAGGAAAACAACCTATGCTGACCTGCTATGACGCCCCCCCCCGGCTTCTTACCTGTGCTAAGAATTGGCTTCATTATATGCCGTTTTGATGGGTAATAGTTTTATGCCCAGGTGGCGCTGTGGGTTAAACCACAGAGTCTAGGGCTTGCTGATCAGAAGGTCGGCGGTTCGAATCCCTGCAACGGGGTGAGCTCCCGTTGCTCGGTCCCAGCTCCTGCCCACCTAGCAGTTCAAAAGCACATCAAAGTGCGAGTAGATAAATAGGGACCGCTCCTGCGGGAAGGTAAATAGCATTTCCGTGCGCTGCTCTGGTTCGCCAGAAGCAGCTTTGTCATGCTGGCCACATGACCCGGAAGCTGTCTGCGGACAAACGCCGGCTCCCTCGGCCTATAGAGCGAGATGAGCATCGCAACCCCAGAGTCGGACACGACTGGACCTGATGGTCAGGGGCCCTTTACCTTTTTAGTTTTATGCTGCAATCCCACTATTCTTGGGCATCTCAGATCTAACTCTCTGTTGTTGGGAATCCCTGCCTTGCCTCCATGGTAATATCTAACGCCCTGTCCCAATCAATATTGGTGGGCAAAAAAGGGCAGTTCAGAGGCATGTCAAGGGAGGAATGGAATGGAATTGTGTGCTTCATTGTTTGTTTCATAAAAGATATACAGTTGCAATTGAAATCATTCAACCCCTCCATTGCAAATCAGGTGTATTATCAAAATTTACAGGCTTTCGGCTTTTTGTGATGAGCAGATCAAGCAAAAGCAAGTGAAACAACAGCTCAACACAACGGATGCTTCAAGTGGTTCCCCTGAAATTGCAACTTATACTGGTTTCCCCAATCTCACTATTATCCAACCCCCTGAATAGAATCCTTCACAACAGCACAAATACAACAGGTGTTGTCTCAATCACAGCTGATGTAGCTGATCAAGGGCTTCCTTAGCTGCACCAGGTGTGTTTGAGTTGGAACACATGAGATACCTGAGCTGGCTAAGGGTTTGCTGAGTGTCAAATTTGGCTGCATGTTAGAAATATGGCTAAGTCAAGAGAATGCTGCAAGAAGGTAAGAGGAGAGACTGTCGCCCTTCACAAACAAGGAGCATGATACAAAAAGATCGCGAAGTGCCCTGGGGTGGAGTTAGGGGTACAAGCAGGGAGGCGGTGGTGCTGTGGTCTAAACCACTGAGCCTCTTGGGCTTGCTGATTGGAAGGTCGGCGGTTCGAATCCCCGTGACGGAGCGAGCTCCCATTGCTCTGTTCTAGCTCCTGCCAACCTACGGTAGCAGTTCGAAAGAACACCAGTGCAAGTAGATAAATAGGTAGGGAAGGTAAACGGTGTTTCCGTGCACTCTGGCACTCATCACGGTCCTCCATGCGCCAGTAGCGGTTTAGTCTTGCTGGCCTCATGACCCAGAAAACTGTGTGGACAAACGCCGGCTCCCTCACTCTGAAAGCGAGATGAGCGTCACAACCCCATAGTCGCCTTTGACTGGACTTAACGGTCCAGGGGTCCTTTATCTTTAGGAGTACAGTGCTGTAGGAGGGGGGCTCTCAAGTGCTGTTGGCACATCAGCTGAGCATAGCTCTCCCTCTCTGCCATGTTGGGAATGGGGGGAAACACATCCGCGAGCTCTCCCTGGAGTGAAGACATGGGATCTGAAGGTTGATTCAGTGGCATAGCATGCGGGGGCACAGGGGTGGTTGCCCTGGGTGCAAAATTGTTAGGGGCACAAAATTTCAACACCCGGTGCAGCCAAATACAGCTGGGTTCCGTTGAAAACAGCTTCTCCATGCGAAACAGGAAGTGACCTCTCCAGGCAACGGAAGGGCTCTTTTCTTATCTCCGCAGCTGCGATCTCCTGGGTGATGCAGACAGTTGAATGTGCATGCGTACTCTGTCCGTTTCCCTCCCTCCCCTCCCCCTCCGCATGGCCCTGGGTGCAGACAACCCATGCTATGCCACTGGTTTGATCGTGGCTTCATATCTTGGGGTCCAGGGTCTTCAATAGATTTGGGTCTTCCCTCGAGGGCTCTTCCATTGATGGTGCTGCTGGCTCCTCTGTCGCTGTGTTTCTGCAAGTCAAGCATAGCAGTGGAGGGATAGTGAGGGCTAGTGGTTGCAGGAGCAGGCCTGGGCCAACTTATTCCCTATCTCTCTCCTTTGTGTCCTGAGATCCCAGGTACATGCTGGGCAGCAAAACAAACCCACAGCAAGCAGCAGGTAGGGCCATACCTGCCATGAGAAATAAGGGACTGGACTGGAAGTAGCAGACCGGAAGTAGCGCTGCCGCCATTTTGGAACTGGGCAAAGCAGCATCAAAAGTCACTTCTGAGCATGCTCCACCCAGTTCCAAAATGGCCGCCGCGCCATAATAAACCGGGGGGAAACAAAAAAAATCCGTTTTTTCGGCTGGGGACAGCCGGAAAAACGGGGGTTTCCCGGGGAATACGGGAGACTTGGCAGCTATGGGTAGGGTGAATTCCATACTCTCCCACCCTGGAAGAACTTGGATTAGGATTGTGCTGCAAGTCAGAGGAAGACTATTGTACCAGTTATCAATCATTGCCTGCTATACATAATTCTGACATCATGAAGCAAATGCTGATGGGCTTGATCTGTAACCAAACACCACTGAAATAAATGGTGAAATTAATGTGGCTTTTTTAATGACAACAGGCTGCAAACTCAAGAACTGCCAGTTCTAGAGAGATGGGAACTACACCTTCTGACACGAAACAGCTCTATGCCTCAACTCGCCATTTTTGCTTCTGAGAAATACATCCCCGAGGCACTTAAATAATGCTGGCAGTTTTGAAAATGTTGCTTTTTGTGACCAACGGCATGGAAGGATAAAACGTTGGTTTAACTACTAATAGTGTGCTGTGTAGACATCTTTGTTTGTCTTGTTCAGTTTCAAATTATGTGCCACATCTCGCTGGTGTGCCTGTCAAAACTCTACGGAGAAACAGATTTTAGTATATTTGAGAGAAGCTTTCAAATGTTTGTGTGGAGGGGGCCAACTCTACACAACGCGCGGCTGTATCATGCATTCAAGGAAACCTCACAAAACCGGGAGGCTGTAGATTAAAACAGAGCAAGTTACAAGGCCTGGTCTTTACATTACAAGTCATATAACGGGCAAAAAGAAAGATAACTGATAGGTAGTATTTTAAGGCATATTAACTCAATTACAAGTATATTTTTACAATTGTAGCTCCGGCATTTATCACACGGCATTTATTAGACCTCTGAGCTAGGTTATGTCAAATGAAACACTGTGAAACTGCAGCATTTCATTAAATTGCTGCTGGAGCAGGGCATTCAATCCTGATCCTCTTAAACCACACGATTTTATCAAAATCTCTGGAAATTGAAGCAATCACTAAAAGGTGTCAGGAAATTAAAATGTTCTGTCTCAGTGAAAGAGATACACTCCTTGTAACATATATCAGAGGTTTTCTTCTTTTTTTTAAAAGACACATTACTATGCAGGGGAAAGTCATCAAATACAGAAGGCACAGGAGATTCCAGAATTACCTCGCCGCTGCCATTTTTCATACTCATGGGGAACGCAGAGGCTCTCTCTTGCCACTTGGTTCCCCCGCAAGCCTTGTGGAAATCTATTGCTGATAAATTATGTGCAGAAATAATACAATCAGGCATCAATATGGAATGTAGATTCCTATTTTTAAGCAAAGCTTTTTGGGTTTAGCAGACAGTGCCCTGACGTATTCATGCGTTGAAAGCATAGCGTATGAGCTGGCTGCGTGATGTATGAATAGGGTTCATGAACACCTGATTCTTCCTTTCTTGAGAGAGAGAAAAAGAAACAGAAACAGAAACAGAAAAAGAAAAAGAAAAAGAAAAAGAGAGAGGGTGCAAATGAAGCTTTTGGCATTCATGTGGTAGCTTCATTTTATATGTTATAGCAGGCTTCCTCAACCTCCAGATGTTTTTGGCCTACAACTCCCATGATCCCTAGCTAGCAGGACCAGTGTTCAGGGATGATGGGAATTGTAGTCTCAAAACATCTGGAGGGCCAAGGTTGAGGAAGCCGGTGTTATAGCATTCTGTGTGGTGTTGAACGCACCACTTTTTCCACCACATGAATGTCTTCACTGGGGCTCAATTGTGCAAATTTACAACATTATCTGGATGTGGGAATAATCATGGATCAAGTGAGAAAAAAACCACTCATAGCTAGATGTGTATTACCTCATTTGCAAATGCCAAGGTCAGTTATAACATGTCACTCTTGGATATATAATTTTGGAAATATTTTGTGGAAACTTGGTGCTGATTATACTGTACAGTGGTGCCTCGCTAGACGAAATTAATTCGTTCCACAGGTCTTTTCTTATAGCGAAAAATTCGTCTAGCGAATCCCATAGGAATACATTGAATTTTTTTTGAATTTTTTTTTTGCCCATAGGAACGCATTAATTGAATTTCAATGCATTCCTATGGGAAACCGCGATTCGCTAGATGAATTTTTCGTAAAACGCATTCGTCTAGCGAGGCAACCTCCGCTCGAAAAATCCTTTTGTTAAGCGGAAATTTCGTTAAGCAGGTCATTCGTTAAGCGAGGCACCACTGTAGTTGGGAATGGATGTAAATTTAGGCAAAACATGTGGTCTTCCAAACCATTGGCTCCTCTTTCCCTCCATTGGTCCGGTTGTTCAATTCTCATTGAAATGGAGGAGATGTAATCCTAGAGTGATGCAACAAGCTTGATACCACTGAGAGTGGAAAAAGAAGCGACTTGGCGAATGTGGAGCTTTTTTGTTGACCCAGTGAGGAGTATTTATGAACTGAAATCTGCTGCTGGTGTTTCCTAGGATTACTTTCTACTTGTACACACTTGCCTGACAGTGGGAAAACTGTGGGGCTGACTTGTAAGTAAATATGCTTAGGCTTGTACTGCAAGGCCCCAACCAAGGACATGGAGAGGGACAGCTGGACTCCCAGGAGGCTAAAATGAAAGGAGACCTTCTGCTCTCTCCTCTGTGGGGATTAGTTGGGGAGGGGAGTTTGGGCAGACAAATCCTTGCATACTAGCTGTGCCCCTTCACAACTGGATAATTATATAATGCGTGTGAAAGGTGAGTTTGCCTGTTTTTCCTCTGTGTTGTGAGAGCTCTCTATCTGTTATGTCGTGAGTGTGATTTCAGCTCTTCGTGAAGTCAGCTCAGAATAGTGATTCAGCAAACTAGCAAGGAACTGCTAGGATTCAAGTATAACAAGAACAGTCTTCTTTATTGCAGTAGGAATCTTGACTGACTGGAGGGAAATGTATCTGAAGAAGTGTATCTGAAGAAGTGTGCATGCACACGAAAGCTCATACCAAAATATAAACTTAGTTGGTCTTTAAGGTGCTACTGAAGGAATTTTTTTATTTTGCTTCGACTCAGACCAACACGGCTACCTACCTGTAACTGGAGGGAAAGGGTGAGCTCCTTTTATACTCTCAGGAGCAGGGGTTGGGGAAAGGATACATTTAGATTTTGGCGGGAACCTATCAGAGTGAGGATCCAAATTGTGCTAACAAGTTAACCAATAGCAACTGTCACCGCACCCATTTGAATCGCCCAAGAGCGGGAAAGGTAGTTACAAGACTAGCAGAGAAGCTCATGTACACAAATTAAACCAATACATAACACTATCTATAGTTTTTTCTGACTGCGATTGACAAAGCAAACTTGTATCTGTCTACTCGAAATTTCACTGTCTTCTAGGGGTGAGTGAATTTTGGTTTCTCTGCTTATCTCATTTTCCAGTTTTGAATTCAGTTCTTATATCGGAATATCGTGAAAGACCATTGTTATTTCGAGCATGTTTTAGATGCTATGCAACAATGCTCCTTCCATGCCCAGATATCATTCTGGGCCTGGGGTACATTCTGTCTGTTACATAAAATATTACATTCTAATAGGTAGTTTATATGCTGAGATAAGCAGATCTCAATCTCTGCCCATGTCAAAACTACTTCTAGACAAGTATGTTTAAGGAGTGCACTCAAGCACTGATAGGTGTAATCTCCACTTAAAGGAATTTCAATTACTTATGTGAATATTCTGGAAAATAAATGTTCCTTGAAGCATGTGAATATATTATTGCATTTTTATTCCACTTTTCCTCCAAGAAACGCAGGTTGGTGTACATGGTTCTCCACAGTGCTATTTTTCTAGAAAACCATGAAGGCTTCTCTTGTTCTCTTATAATGGCAATGGCTAGTGCATTTATTTAATAAAACAGCAACAGCAGAACCATATCCCTTTGATAAAGAAACATTATGGTATGTGTTATGGGCCATTAAGAACCAACTTGATTTGCCCAAGAAGTGTGCAAACCACAGTGACGCAGTTGTAAGTTTGCTTGCACAGTTCATTGTGGAAATCGGCTAAGCTCCAGGTGTACCCTTGACTTCCTCTCATCCTGTCTAAGAAAGATTCTGAAATGCTGGACTTGCTTGGCATATGTAAGAAGTGGGATTTGGGTTTTTTAAGCCATTCCCCACAGACAGTAATATCTGTCTCAATATGAACTGAGCCAAATGTTCCCTGTAACATTTGCATTCATATGGTAGGTTGAGGGTTAGGTAGCTAAGATTATGCCCTCCCTATCTGGTTGGGTTCCAGCTCCCAGCAGCCTCGGCCAGTTTGGCCAGTGGTCAGGGATGAGAGAAGCTGTTGTCCAGTTACATCTGGATGTCACTATGTTGGCAACCCTTGCAGTAGGCTATAAAGGCAGTTGGCTGCATTTGGTGCTACAGTGGTGCCTCGCTAGACGAATTTAATTCGTTCCACGGGTCTTTTCTTATAACGAAAAATTTGTCTAGCAAATCCCATAGGAATGCATTGAATTTTTTTTGAATTTTTTTTTTTGCCCATAGGAACACATTAATTGAATTTCAATGCATTCCTATGGGAAACAGCGATTCGCTAGACGAATTTTTCATAAAACGAATTCATCTAGCGAGGCAACCTCCGCTCGAAAAATCCTTTAGTTAAGCGGAAATTTCGCACAACTGGAAAAAGTTTTATTAAATGGCATTGCCGGAGTGCCAAGGTTATATGTGTTTTAGCATTAAAAACAATGCTCTGTGTCGGTCCAAGGGCTATTCAGTTTTCTCCTGTTGTAACAAATAATTGGCATTAAAATTATCCAGGTTGTAAATGTCTGAAGAACCCTGACTAGATTGCATTATGAGTCAAGCATTACTATTTGCCTGTCATTATTACAAGTAAATGGTTATTTTATTTATGATACTGCTGCACACCACTCCAATCTCTGAGCCTTGTGAGATTCCAGGGCTTCCAGGCAGCCTTACCCAGAGTTCACATTTCCTTTTGGAAATGAGGCACAGCGGGGACTGTGGTGTCTTTATGATATATGGTTCATTTATGCATAGATATAACCTAAGCCTATGTAGGAGGGTTTCATATCATAATTAGCTCAAGAGGGTATTGCTTTGCCCATTGTCACAGTACTGGAGTCAACCAGACCTCAAATGTTACTCTCTGCCTTTACCCTAAGCTTTTGTCTCACATTGCTTTCCATTCTCTCTTTTAAACTGAGGTGGTCCTACAGGACCACCTCTCCTGGTATGCCTCGTAGAGGACCTTAAGGTCCACAAACAATACTCTGGAGATCCTGAGCCATAAGGTGGCTAGATTGGCCTCTACTAGGGCCAGGGCCTTTTCAGTATTGGCCCCAACTTGGTGGAACGCTCTTTCACAGGAGACCAGGGCCCTGCGGGATTTGTCATCTTTCCGCAGGGCCTGCAAGACAGAGCGTTTCCGCCTGGCCTTGGGGTTGGACTTAGTCTAACCCCTGTGTTTTCCTTCCTCATGGCTTGGATTTATGGACTACTTAAAATCAGGTTGCATTTTAAATTTTAATACTGTATTTTAATCTGTATTTTAATCAATTGCTTTTTATGTTTTATTGTAATTTTGTTGGTGTGAGCCGCCCTGAGCCCGGTTTTGACTGGGGAGGGCGGGGAATAAATAAAATTTATTATTATTATTATTATTATTATTATTATTATTATTATTATTATAAACTGAGGCTTTATCTGTTAAGGGAGGGACCCCAACCATTTGCTATCTCACACTGTGTTCCTTTGATCCTTTGTTGTCTGAATAGCTCACCCCCAGGCTATCACCTCATGCAGGAAACTTAGCCTGCCTTAATTAGTTTTTGACACTTGCTGATTCCAGGGCATTAGCAGTGTCTAGCACACAACTTAATACACACAGGTTTGGCGCCCAGCCTTGACCAAATTCTAACACTTCCAAATCCAGGAATTTGGAAATACAAATAATATTTAGCAGATAATCACACATAATGCAGAGTATTTTGTGAATATCACTTCTCTTTTGTTTTTAGTGAACATTGCTCAGTCCTATACATAGAGTTTGTGGAAAGAACATAAGCTTCCTAGCTACCACCCCGTTTCCAGGATCTAGGCTACCAGAAAAATTGTATCTCCCTATCTCTCTGTATCAACATTCCTGGGCGCTAAGGTCCTATTTGTCCCATCAACATCAGAAGCATGGCCTTTTCTGTGGCTGCTCCCATATTATGAGATTACTTTCCAAGGGAGGGTAGATTGGCTCCTTTTTTTTGACATCCTTCCACCAGCAGGCTAAGCCCTTCCCGTTAATAAAACTAAAGTGCAGATGATGCTAAACACTGGGCTTCAGTCAGGGCAAACTGTTTTTACTTGCTGGTTTAAAATGTAATTATTGTTTTTAACTAGTTTGATTTTTATTTTATTTTTCCCATTTTATAAAGTTGTTTTTAACTGCTGCAAGCTGTCTTGAATCCCAAACTGAGAGAAAAGCAGGATATAAATCTGCTAACTAACTAAATAACTGATAAAAGTGACACTTTCTCCATCTAATCTACCTCAGGGTATTGTTTTGAGACTGAAATGCTCCTTTTGGTGCCTTTAAAGAAGTGCTGGATGCAAAAGTAATACATTTATCTCAGAATTTATGTTTAGGATAAGTGGTCTGTCTAAATCAATATCCTTCCCTCCAGCTGTGGACGGACTTTGGTGAAGCTGCTCCGATAGAAATGTCTCAGTTTTAGGTTCATCAGATATTAGGTTCACTGAGTAGTAGGGAGCAAAGATGGGCAATTTTCATTTTCTCTCACTTTCTCATTTTCCATTCTTAAGTTCAGTTCTCCACATGTCTACCTCAGTTTGCAATATTTTTTTAAATAATAATAATAATAATAAATTTTTATTTATACCCCGCCCTCCCCAGTCAGAACCGGGCTCAGGGCGGCTCACACCAATAAAATTACAATAAAACATAAAAAGCAATTGATTAAAATACAGATTAAAATACAGTATTAAAATTTAAAATGCAGCCTCATTTTAAGTAGTCCATGAATCCAAGCCATGAGGGAGGAAAACACAGGGGTCAGACTAAGTCCAACCCAAAGGCCAGGCGGAACAGCTCTGTCTTGCAGGCCCTGTGGAAAGATGACAAATCCCGCAGGGCCCTGGTCTCCTGTGAAAGAGCGTTCCACCAAGTCGGGGCCAATACTGAAAAGGCCCTGGCCCTAGTAGAGGCCAATCTAGCCACCTTATGGCTCGGGATCTCCAGAGTATTGTTGTTTGTGGACCTTAAGGTCCTCCGCGGGGCATACCAGGAGAGGCGGTCCCGTAGGTACGTGAGTTCTCGTAGTTCCCGTAGTTCTCGTGAATATCCGTCAGCATTTTAGTGTGAATTTCCTCCATTACACACAGCTTCATATGCATTTTCCTCTAACCTACACATTTAATATAATGCATTAGGTATGCAACTTTCACTAATGTATGCATTTATACGCACACTTTAGGCATTTTTTGTACATATTACGGTACTTTGCACTGCAATTTTCAGAGAAGTGCACATTGGGGGGGGGATGACTGTGTTCTGAATTGTTTATTGTTTCAGAAAGTGCAAATTTAAATGTGAACTGAAGCAAATTTCTCTCCCCTCTCCCATTCAGGGGATAGGGGCAAAAAGAAGAGGAGGAATTTGAGATGAGATGGATAGCCAGTAATGTTAGCTACACAAGTATGACTTGGGGCTGTTTGTTAACCTAGCAATCCAACATATGGGGACATTTTAGGCTGAACCAATAATTTCTTTTGAAAAAGAAACAGGTTAGCTAAGGGTACAACCTACTGAGAAATTGTCCTGCCCGAACCCCATGAAGTCCTTCTGTATTAAAACAAAAACGTCTCTGAAAGGAATACCATTAGAACTCAAATCATTCGCCGCCACCAATGGACACTGCATAATTATTATTATTCTGATTTTAATTCCAATTAACTGGCACGGTGGTGTTCCTTTACTCTTTGACTCATGTCACAGCAGAAAGGCTACATTGTGCCCGGGTCTCATTGATTTAATTACTCCAGCCCGAATGAATGTAGTCAAACCTAGAACAGCTACTTAAAATGTAATTCAGTCCACTGATGCATAAAAATACCGCACTGATAACAGTAACTGAGAAGAACCTCTTGAGAAATAAGCCTCTGCTCATACAGTGTGAATGAGGAAGCCTGGGGAAGGCAGGCAATTTGGAAGAACAGAGAGCCCTTATTAAATCTTCCTGCAGAGGGAGCTTGGCAATAGGCTTTGATCAAAAATGACACTCTTATGAATTTGTATATGTAGATGTGTTGAAACAGAAAAAAAAACATTGTGCCCTCGCTAATTGTTTCTCCATCCAACCCCAAAAGGCCACATTCCTGTTAATCCCCTTTTCTCAGACCATTGTTGCTAGTGTGGAAAAGTCCCGTGGAAAGACATAGTTGCAAAGTGTTTTGTCTTCTTCATTTCTAGTTACAGGTAGGTAGCCGTGTTGGTCTGAGTTGAAGCAAAATAAAAAAATACCTTCAGTAGCACCTTAAAGACCAACTAAGTTTTTATTTTGGTATGAGCTTTCGTGTGCCGTTAACAGCCATCCACAGGTTTACCACTCCCATCAGCCCATCACCCATTCCCACCCCCCCACCCCCCTCTGTATATATATAAGGGTCTGACACTTCTGTTTCCAGTGTATCTGAAGAAGTGTGCATGCACACGAAAACTCATACCGAAATAAAAACTTAGTTGGTCTTTAAGGTGCTACTGAAGGAATTTTTTTGTCTTCTTTATAACATTGAAGATGATAACGTTTGCGTTAGTCTCCACGAATGGGAGTCCTAGGTCTAGGACTGGAAGGGAAGCATTAAGAGCAGAATTATAACTCATAATGTGTGATCCACTCCGAAAGCCAAATCTACATTTTTATAGCTATAGCACCAGATATAGGCAGGGGTTTCTTTCAGCTGGAATTCGCTGGGACTCAACCTCTCAGGTGGGCACCATTGCCCTTATAAGAGAACAAGGTGAGTTTCATGGTGACTTTTGGCACTTCTTTTCCTAGAAAAATAGCACAGGATATATGTAAATCACTGACACAACTACCTGCTTGTATATGCCTTCTTTCCATAACTAACCACATCCTTGGAATGCCATTTGCTGCCATGAAACTGTGCATTGTGGTAGCGATAGGAAACAGCTATGCTAAAAGTAGTTCATTTTTCATGATGATGATTATGATAAATTTATTATTTATACTCCGCCCATCTGGCTAGGTTTCCCCAGCCGCTCTGGGTGGCTCCCAACAGAATATTAAAAACATGATAAAACATCAAACATTAAAAATGTCCCTAAACAGGGCTGCCTTCAGATGTCTTCTAAATGTCAGTTGTTTATTTCCTTGACATCTGATGGGAGGGCGTTCCACAGGATGGGCGCCACTACCGAGAAGGCCCTCTGCCTGGTTCCCTGTAACCGCCAGAAGACCCTCCTTGGAGCTGGACCTCAGTGTCTGGGCTGGACGATGGGGGGTGGAGATGCTACTTCAGGGATACTGGGCCAAAGCCATTTAGGGCTTTTAAGGTCAGCACCAACACTTTGAATTGTGTTCGCAAACATACTGGGAGCTAATGTAGGTCTTTCGGGACTGGTGTTATATGGTCTAAGCGGAAGCAATTTCTGAAAAGAAATTCAAACTAAGCTATTAATCTACCTTTTTTGGTAGCTTACTATTGTAGCTTTACTATAATTACATAATCATTTTTTATCCGTAGGGGACCACACCACCAAAGGGTCACACATTGCTGAAGGTTGTTCTGGTATGCTATATTTATCTACTCTCTAGTAGCTTCCCCATCATATATTTTTTTGGTAAAATAAACAACACTTCAGGGTTTGGGGGGTTGTTGTTGTTTTGTTAAAGATGATATCAGTAAAAACAAAAACAAAACCACTGCTCCTTTTCCCTTATGGGGTACCCACGAGCCCATATAGAGGTCCTTTTGTAGGTTCTCTATCGGTAGGAGAAAATAACAGAGACCAACCAGAGAATATTGAGAAGCAAAGCAGCTAGTAAGCCTGATCTTTATTAACTGTTGCAACAGGGTGCTCCCCCACACACAGGTGAGAGGAGGAGGACCCAGAGCCATGTGTACAAGCCCTTATATGGACATTTTAAATTGCCCACCCTGGAGTCCAAGACTACCCCCAGAAACATCATACATACATCACAGAAGGGGTGTAGCCCAAGACCACCCCACCCCCAGATACATCATGCCTACATCACAGAAAAGGCGGTCTACAACAGAAATCTGAGTACGTTGTTTATCTCCTGTCTGGCAAGTTACCTGATTGCATTATCTGGGTTTTGGCCACTCTTGTTATTATAACTACTTAATTCCTAAATCTAGGTCACAGGTCACAGGCTCACACCCTGTTCATATCTTGAATGTGCCCTTAAGACAGGGTTTGTGAGGACAGGATTTGTGAGGAAAGAGACAATGGCGAGGTTTTCTACTTTCACCTTGCAGAAAAATATTGGAGGTGATTTGTTCAGGACCTTTTCTGTTACGAACATTTATTTATTTATTTATTTATTTATTTATTTATTTATTTATTTGACCTTAAAATTCTTATAACAAAGATATACTTGAAATCATGTTTAAGTGCAATGTTTAAGAGAAAACTGCTACAACGTAATTTTAAGATGGTAGATGATGTGCATTTTTGTGTTTTCATATTGTGATCTTTGAATAAATTTAACAACAAACAAACAAACAAAGATGGCGACCCTGGCAAGAATAAACAGAACTTATTCATATATATGCTGGAAATGTCAGAAGGAGAGAGGGGATTTATTATTCTACAGTATAAAGTGGCAAAGTCAGTTCACAAAAAGATAAAAGGTTAAGGTTATGAAGTTCCATTAGACCCAGGAGTGTAAGGAATCTAGTTACCAAATGGTAACAGCAGCAGAATTCTTATATGCTAAGGGATGGAGACTACCAAGAATACAGTTGTTTGTTTGTTTGGGAGGGTGGATTAGGCTGTATGCCCGAACCCCTTCTAATTCCTGGCTCTAGCAAGGATGCAGTGGGTCTAATGGAGGTTTCAATTACTGGAATTGTTGGTGAGTCAACGGCCCCCTAAGTGTGGGCCTTTGGGTCTCTCTCCCTCTAGAGAGAAAGCTAGAAGCTAGAAGCAGGCTGCAGGCTGAAGCCTGTGAGAGGGAAACATGCCTGATTTCTGTTGGGTTCCAATGCTTTGGCTATGGGAGAAGCAAAACCCTCTTGGGTGCTAATGCTGTGAGCCCCTCCATCGTGGGCTCAGGTTGTAAATAAACCATATATCATGGAGACACCTCCTTCTGAAGGAGACTGAATCCTGGGTAAGTGCCCAGACCCCTGGAATCTTACATCGCACAGAGATTGGGTGATACTCCCAAACACACACTGGATATCATGGGGCTGGCAAGCCAGGTAGTATTAATAATTTTTCTCTTTGTACCCCACCCATTGGACTCGGTTGCCACCAAGAAGGAGGCTGGGTGGTGATTCTGTTTATCTTGCACCTGCCTTTGTACAGATCTCACTGGAGGAATGGAGGGCTCCTTTGGCCATCCCTGTTTCATCTAAATGCCTGAAACGCACCAGAGATTGACCATCTCTCTGACACAAGTCATCTCCAGTTTGCTTATGTTCTATGTATAGCAGGGTAGGGCAGCCTAGTGGGAAGCCATTTCCTTTCTCATCCTGGGTTGATCATCGAAGGTACACAAATATACAAATGATCTAATTATCACCGCAACAGCTACTCGCTTTGGGTTTTACTAAAGCAAACAGTCTAATTTGTCAGCACCTAAATGATAGCGAGCGTCAGAACAACTTGGCCACAATAAGAAAAATTTGCCCATGGTATGTCTATTTTCCACCTTCCCATTTCGATTCTCTGGCACCCTATCTGCAAAACCTAGCAGTTCTAAAATACAGACGTGCTTTTACTTTCACAAGATTGAATGTATTGCCCTTGGCTGTATTTGAGGGACGATTCCAACAGATTCCACACAAAAACCGCTTATATCCCTGTGGAGATGGCTGTACCGAATCGGTGGCACATGCCCTTCTGGCTTGCACTCTTTATATATACAGTAATTGACTCTTTACTGTATTTCTGTTCTTTGTATATTGTATTGTTGTTTTATTGCTATGGCTGATGGCTGATGCAAATAAAGATTCATTCATTCATTCATTCATTCATTCATTCAAATGATCTAAGGAAGGGTATCCTTTAGAAAGACAGAAATGAAGGGTTTCTTTCTTAACAGTTACAGGTAGGTAGCCGTGTTGGTCTGAGTCGAAACAAAATAAAAAAATTCCTTCAGTAGCACCTTAAAGACCAACTAACAGCTATACACAACTTCTTCTTAACAGCTTCTTCTTCTTCTTAACAGCTATATGCAACTAATGTAGCAATAATACAAGCACTCTAGCATGAGTCTAGTTTGTATATGGCGGGTGGAGTCAAAGGGGGGCTCGCCAGGTGTTGCTTCAACCACTCCAGCTCCATCTGACATGGCCCAAGGCCAGGATGATGGGATTTATAGTCCCACAACATTGTCTATTGTAGGATTTTCAGATGGAAAGATGTCAACAGAGTCATGTTCTGCCTTTTGTTTTGTTTTAATTTTTATTTATGATTTTCAGTTATATACATTTCATTAGTTTTACAATCCTAACATTTCAAAACTTGACCTCCTTCCTCCTCTTTCTGCGGTTCCTTAATTTTTTTTTTTTTACATTTCCTGCATATTCCAAATTAACTTATTCATTTATTCACCTACTTTAAATATATATATACTCTTATAAAACTGCAGGTTATTACAATAATCTTACCTGCTTATGGTTTGTTTGCAAATATTCAATAAACCATTTCCATTCTTTTATAAAAAGTTTATCTTGATTTCTATTTTTTTCGGGTAAGTTTTGCCATTTCTGCACATTCCATAAGTTTTTGTATCCATTCTTCTTTCGTTGGGGAAAAAAGAAAGATGGAAAGTTCTGGGTTTCCTCACGGATCATCTGAAGAACATCTGTCAAAAAAGAACACACCTTTGGCTCTCATCAGCAATATAGCCCACTTTACTAAAATGTGAGGGGTTTCCCTTCTCAGCTCTGCCGTCCCTGGTTTAAAGCAGCAGGTACGTTGACCTGGTCCCCAGACCAACTTATTTCCTGCTTCCTTCCAGACATTAGAAATGGAAAAGGCCCATTAGGTCATCTAGCCGCCATCTTCTGGCCCTCTCCCCTCCCTCTCCATTTCCCCTGCCACTGTGAGATTGTTCCAATCTAATAGAAAGACAATTCCATAGCCAGATTGTATTTTCTGCTTGTCGGTGTCAGAGCGCTTTGGCATCCCGGGGTCAAGAGTTATCCTGCCTAGTCTTTTGTGTTCTAAATTTAATTGTTCCAGTCCTTTTTTCTCTTAAAGAGATCAGTAAAAACTGTTAATTTGATCAATACTTAATTTTTTCACCTCAAGCTCTTTTCTTCTGCTGACTGGTGATAAGCAGTCAAAGGGGCAGCGGGACAAGTAAATTGTCAGAAATTTTTTCACTCTCTTCAGGCCATTCTACCACTTAGAGTGATGTAATTTATACCACAGTAGTGGCTCTGCAATTACCCTGTCTATTGCTGTCGACAGTATCTCACTATCTTTTAAATGGATCCAGCTTCAGTCGTCCAGCCAAGCAAACAGTACAAATGATGCCATTCCTCATACTGCAAGTCCTAAAGAGATAAGTTCTTTAAAGAGGGGACCATTTATCAGGTGATACAAGCAGGGTACTTACAAGCTTGCTTCTTTGTTTAGCTTCTTTGGCAGGCCTTTTCAGATTCCTAATGCTATCGATCTGCTTGAAGATGAAGCAAAACTACCAACATCCTGAAAATGGGAGAACTACAACCCCCAGGAAACCACATGCACATGTTAATATGCAGAATGTTGGGGAGTTTTCATTTCCCATATATATATATATATGAGTAGCAGAAACACTCTGTGTCCCTAGAGAGACCATAGGCTTGTTTGCAGTATAAATCTTGTCAACATTATTATTATTATTATTATTTGCCATCAGTGGTGTACCGGCATTTCCTCATATATATATAGCCTTTGAAATATAAGTGGTGCCTCTACGTACGAATTTAATGCGTTCCGAACGCACATTTGTAAGTCGAAAAAATCCGTAAGTCGAATCCCATAGGAATGCACTGGGAGAAAAAAAATCATAAGTCGAAGCAACCCTATCTAAAAAATCGTAAGTAGAAAAAATCCTATCTAAACCACATCCAAGATGGCGGACGGAGCTCCATTCGTAAGTAGAAACATTCGTAAGTAGAGGTACCACTGTATAAGTGGTTGTTGTTGTTTAGTCGTTTAGTCGTGTCCGACTCTTCGTGACCCCATGGACCATAGCATGCCAGGCACTCCTGTCTTCCACTGCCTCCCGCAGTTTGGTCAGATTCATGTTGGTAGCTTCGAGAACACTGTCCAACCATCTCGTCCTCTGTCGTCCCCTTCTCCTAGTGCCCTTCATGGATCAATGCCTTGTCGTGGCGAAGGGGCCTGAATAATTCAGAGAAGCTATGAGCTATGCTGTGCAGGGCCACCCAAGATGGATAGGTCATAGTGGAGAGTTTTGACTAAAAGTGATCCACCTGGAGAAGGAACTGGCAAGCCACTCCAGTATCCCTGCCAAGAAAACTCCATGGACGATAAAGACCTATAAGGTCAGCTAACTAGCCAGGCTAGAGGCCTCGTGCCTATTGTTTCTTTGTAGTGCCTTATTTTGTGCTAGGAGCAGCTTTACTCCCAAGGTTGTAAATACATTCCTACCGTAAGTGTCTACATTTGAAAATGAGACGTGCTCTGTTCAAATGTCCTAACCCCCTCAGGTAGAAAGGAATGCAAAGAGATCACGGGCTGCTTAGAGAGAGAGTTCTTCCTTTGCTTGCTCAATGAATAGGTAATGAAGGAAAGACCATATATGGTATAATTAGTATTGTGTTGTAACTTTAGATTGGAGGAAGTTTATGCATATGTATTACTTTAATAGATAACAGCTATGTATATTAAGGAGGCCCCCACCCTTTTGGGGTTTTTCTCAGCTTTTGGAGAGAAATCCCACTGAGCCATTATTGCTACAATAAACACCCTTTTGTTATTCCTCAACGCTGGAGTTTTTCCTTTCAGCCCAGACGTTTATTTTGCTACAGTATATAATGAGTTAAAGAAAATATTTAAAAATACTTTTGTTAAAAAACCAGAAGCCTTTCTATAGGGCATAGTGGGTGAAGAGATAAAAGACCATCTATGTATGCAACAACTGTGGCAAGAATTATTTTAGCCCAAAAATGGAAACAACAAGAAGGACCAACGAAAGAAGAGGGGCAGATGAAGATGATGGACTTTGCAGAACTGGCGAAGCTGACGGGAAAAATCTGAAACCAGCATGAACAAGTATTCCAAAAGGACTGGAGTAAATTTATATGACATCTGAAAGATTATTGTAAGCAACTAACATCACTAGCAGGGTTGTCTGAAGACATGGGTAATGAGAAATTTTCTACCTTTCTTTCTTTCTTTCTTTCTTTCTTTCTTTCTTTCTTTCTTTCTTTCTTTCTTTCTTTAAAATTTGAGCCATTTTGTAATGAGTGTAATTAGAACTGGGAAATGTATAACATGCAATGATACAAAGGTTAATTTTAAAAACCATGAGGCGGGAGGGAAGGAAATCGATAGGCTCTAAAGCAGGGGTCAGCAAACTTTTTCAGCAGGGGGCTGGTCCACTGTCCCTCAGACCTTGTGGGGGGCGGGGCGGACTATATTGGGGGAGGGGAATTGAACTAATTCCTATGCCCCACAAGTAACCCAGAGATGCATTTTAAATAAAAGGACACATTCTACTCATGTAAAAACACGCTGATTCCCAAACCGTCCGCAGGCCGGATTTAGAAGGCGATTGGGCTACATCCGGCCCCCGGGCCTTAGTTTGCCTACCCATGCTATAAAGAGCCAGGGAGGTAAAGTGGATAATAATGATGTGAATGTATATTATTAAATGGAAAATAAATAAAAATTATATAAGAAAGAAAGAAAGAAAGAAAGAAAGAAAGAAAGAAAGAAAGAAAGAAAGAAAGGAAGGAAGGAAGGAAGGAAGGAAGGAAGGAAGGAAGGAAGGAAGGAAGGAAGGAAGGAAGGAAAGTTTCCCCTTCATTGATCAATGCCTTGTCCTTGTCGTGGCGAAGGGGCTTGAATAACTCAGAGAAGCTATGAGCTATGCCATGCAGGGCCCCCCAAGATGGACAGGTCATAGTGGAGAGTTTTGACAAAACGTGATCCACCTAGAGAAGGAACTGGCAAGCCACTCCAGTATCCCTGCCAAGAAAACTCCATGGACAAAGACAACAGGCATACAAAAGTTATGACGCTGGAAGATGAGCCCCTCAGGTCGGAAGGCGTCCAACATGCTACTGAGGAAGAGCGGAGGACAAGTACAAGTAGATTCAGAGCTGATGAAGCGGCTGGGCCAAAGCCGAAAGGTCGCTCAGTTGTGGATATGCCTGGAAGCGAAAGGAAAGTCTGATGCTGTAAAGAAAAATATTGCATAGGACCAAACTGCGGGAGGCAGTGCAAGGCAGGAGTGCCTGGCGTGCTATGGTCCATGGGGTCACGAAGAGTCGGACACGACTAAACGACTAAACAACAACAACAAGAAGAAGACTAAAATTTTGGTGTTTGGTGCCCTCTGTCTGAGCAACATGTTGTCCAGACTGAGGAACTGCAGAAGCCCTGGCATTTTATACCAAACATGTGGCCTAAAATTGGCCCTATGATGAATGCTCCACCTAGAGCTGTCCGCAGTTTCATTCTGTGGCAAGCAGGGTACAGGGAACTAAGCCCTTATGTTGAGAGCCTGTTGAAACCAAATGGCTATTTCACAATATCATGGTGGAGAAAACACTAAGGCAGCAGCTCAAGCCTTTCTTCATCTTCCGCTTCCCCGCTTCAGATTCACACACACACCCCTCGTAGCTTTCCTCTCTCTCCCCACGCCAAGGCTCTAAAAGCATAATTTTCCAAAGCTCAGTCTGGGAAAAGAATACAAATGAACGGAATATGGCTTTTGTGCTAGACTTTATTTTAAAAATGACAAATTTGGCCTTTTAAACTTAAAACAAGAATAGATCTTCTAGATACTTAATGCAGGTTTGAAAATTGCATTCAAATGTCAGCAAGTGTCACCATTTGCCTCCAGGTGAACCGTTCACCAAAATAGCAGAAAAGTGAGGACCAAAACTCATGGGGGACGTGTCCTAGTTTAACTGAAATTAACTGCTTAATTTCAAACTGGTGGCTCTTGAATCCCTTGATAACGTCTCAGCTGAATTCCTAAACCATACCTGATGTTATGAAACTTCTGAAATTAAGCAATGAAACATTGATGAACCAGCATAAAACGAAGCAATCACTTGATGCTATAGTCAGTAAGCTTTATCTCAGAAAATGGAATATTTCAGAATCCTTTGCCGTAGGATACATGTGGTAGAAAATTCAGAAATGCTTTATTTTCAGAGTTAAATGGCTTTGGCCTTGCATACCTGAAGGTGCGTCTCCACACACATCATTCAGCATTACTCCAATGAAAATAGGGGTGTCCTATTCTATTATTATTATTATTATTATTATTATTATTATTATTATTATTATTATTCACCTATCTGACTGGGTTGCCCCAACCACTCTAAGCAGCTTCAAACATAAATAAAAACATAATAAAACACTAAACATTTTTTTAAAACTTGCCTATACAGGGCTGCCTTCAGACGTCTTCTAAAGGTTGTAGAGTTATTTATCTTCTTGACTCGAGGGTCATATAACTCCAAACCCTCCAACATTTCTCCGATGTAATTAGGGATGTCCTAAGGAAAAGCACTAGGAGAAGGGGACGACAGAGGACGAGATGGTTGGACAGTGTTCTCGAAGCTTCGAACATGAGTTTGACCAAACTGCGGGAGGCAGTGGAAGACAGAAGTGCCTGGCGTGCTCTGGTCCATGGGGTCACGAAGAGTCGGACACGACTAAACGACTAAACAACAACAAGGAAAAGCAGGGCATTCTGGGATCAAAACCAGAAACCAGGACGGCTTCTGTAAATCTGGGACTGTCTTGGAAAATAGGGACCCTTGGAGGGTCTTCATTCAGCTCGGACACTGGGGTCCAGCTCCAAGGGCCTTGTGGTGGTTCCCTCACTGTGAGAAGTTACAGGGAACCAGGCAGAGGACCTTCTTGGCACTTGTACCCACCCTGTGGAACACCCTCCCATCAGGTGTCAAAGAAATAAACAACTATCTGCCTTTCAGAAGAGATCTGCAGGCAGCCCTGTATAGGGAAGGTTGTAATGTCTGATGTCTTAAAAGGTAAAAGCAAAGGACCCCTGACCAAGAAATTAAAAAAGTTCCTTCCAGTAGCACCTTCGAGACCAACTAAGTTTGTCATTGGTATGAGCTTTCAATACCAATGACAAACTTAGTTGGTCTCTAAGGTGCTCTAAGGCTGGACTAGATGAATCCCAAGCCGGAATTAAGATTGCTGGAAGAAATATCAACAACCTCAGATATGCAGATGACAGAACCTTGATGGCAGAAAGTGAGGAGGAATTAAAGAACCTTTTAATGAGGGTGAAAGAGGAGAGCGCAAAATATGGTCTGAAGCTCAACATCAAAAAAACCAAGATCATGGCCACTGGTCCCATCACCTCCTGGCAAATAGAAGGGGAGGAAATGGAGGCAGTGAGAGATTTTACTTTCTTGGGCTCCTTGATCACTGCAGATGGTGACAGCAGTCATGAAATTAAAAGACGCCTGCTTCTTGGGAGAAAAGCAATGACAACCCTAGACAGCATCTTAAAAAGCAGAGACATCACCTTGCCTACAAAGGTCCTTATAGTTAAAGCTATGGTTTTCCCAGTAGTGATGTATGGAAGTGAGAGCTGGACCATAAAGAAGGCTGATCGCCGAAGAATTGATGCTTTTGAATTATGGTGCTGGAGGAGACTCTTGAGAGTCCCATGGACTGCAAGAAGATCAAACCTATCCATTTTTAAGGAAATCAGCCCTGAGTGCTCACTAGAAGGACAGATCGTGAAGCTGAGGCTCCAATACTTTGGCCACCTGATGAGAAGAGAAGACTCCCTGGAAAAGACCTTGATGTTGGGAAAGATGGAGGGCACTAGGAGAAGGGGACGACAGAGGACGAGATGGTTGGACAGTGTTCTCGAGGCTACGAACATGAGTTTGACCAAACTGCGGGAGGCAGTGGAAGACAGGAGTGCCTGGCGTGCTATGGTCCATGGGGTCACGAAGAGTCGGACATGACTAAACGACTAAACAACAACAAGGTGCTACTGGAAGGAACTTTTTTTATTTTTTGTTTCGACTACGTCAGATCAACACGGCTACCTACCTGTAACTAGGACCCCTGGCAGTTAAGTCCAGCCACAGACGACTCTGGGGTTGTGGTGCTCATCTCGCTTTACTGTCCGAGGAAGTCGGGGTTTGTCCGCAGACAGTTTTTCCAGGTCATGTGGCCAGCATGGTGCAATGGAACACCGAAACCAGAGCAGTGCATGGAAATGGCGTTTCCCTTCCCACCGGTGCAGTTCCTATTTATCTACTTGCACTTTTTGGCATGCTTTTCAACTGCTAGGTTGGCAGGAGCTGGGATCGAGCAACAAGAGCTTACCCCGTCGCGGGGATTTGAACCACTGACCTTTTGATCAGCAAGCCCAAGGCTCAGTGGTTTAGACCACAGTGCCACCCGGGTCCTTGTTTGATGTCTTAAAAGGTAAAGGTAAAGGGGCCCCTGACCATCAGGTCCAGTCGTGTCCGACTCTGGGGTTGTGGCGCTCATCTCACTCTATAGGCCGAGGGAGCCGGCGTTTGTCCGCAGACAGCTTCCAGGTCATGTGGCCAGCATGACAAAGCTGCTTCTGGTGAACCAGAGCAGCGCACGGAAACGCCGTTTACCTTCCCGCCGGAGCGGTCCCTATTTATCTACTTGCACTTTGATGTGCTTTCGAACTGCTAGGTGGGCAAGAGCTGGGACCAAGCAACAGGAGCTCACCCCGTTGCAGGGATTCAAACTGCCGACCTTCTGATCAGCAAGCCCTAGACTCTGTGGTTTAACCCACAGCGCCACCTTACTGTGTTCTAATTTGTTGGAAGCTGCTCAGAGTGGCTGCGTTAACCCAGTCAGATGGGCGGCATATAAACAAACAAACAAAAACAAACAAATAAAATTTCTAGTGCAATGTTAAATAATCTTCCCTGTTCCTCCCTTCCACTGCATCAGAGATCCTAGGATCACAGCTAAAAACAGGTACCCCAAGCCATATCCCAACCACATCGTTTGAGTTTGGCAAACATATTGCAGCCGTGTGCAGAAAGAAATAGTCTGGCAAGGCTGCTGGTTAAAAGGATAACTCATGGCAAACAAAGCCATTCTAAGCATAGGTTTTACATGTGGCCAAGATGGCGCTAATTGTTAACACCAACACGTTCTCATTCGTACTTATATTAATTAATGGAACTTGGAGCAAGAAGGAGAACCTTAAAAGAAGCGATCAACTTTCTCAACGTGTAGCTACTAAAAGAGAAGGAATTAATGAGGACAGAATAGATTTTTTTTTGAGGAGGGGCCCCATAAACCCTAGAAATTGGTAAATGGTAGGATTTTGATTAATTGGCATTTGGATGAAAGTATAAGCTGCAGAGCTATGCCCGACAAGGAATCTGTGGGCCGGCTTATGCAAACCCACCTGGCTGGTCTAGCAAAGGGTACATCTGTTAACAAGAGGGGTTGATGGTCCATCTGAGAGGAATCCTTTGGCTTGGGGAGGCAGATGTTGCCAAAGTGATGAGATGTGTGTTTGAGGTGACAGGATAAGAGAGTTTTTGAGCAAGGGGTCCTAAGAAGAAGAAGAAAGAGGAAAGTCATAATAAAACGTAACTTTAAACCTAACTTTCGCTTCATGCAACCCACACACTTGCCCTTGCAACTGCTGCCAAGCCTTATTGCTATTGTTTTGGGTTTGTGGGTGCCAGGCACTTCTAAATTCCTGGAACCAGCAAGTGTTAGAATTTAATCCATGTTGGGGGTGTTAAACTGTGTGTATTACGATGTGTACTAGACACTTCAAATGCCCCAGAATTAGCAAGTGCCAAAACCTAATTAAGTCAGACTAAACCTCCTGTATGAGGTGAGAGCCTGGGGAGGGGGGGCACGCGCGAGGAGAGCCATTAAAACTACGAAGGCTCAAAGAGCTCGTGAAAGACGGCAAATGGGTTTTTCATTTGTGCTCAGATTGGCGTAGAAATTGTGAATAAATTTATACTGGACGTCATGTGGGAGGGAGCCTTTCTATTTATGACCCCAAAATTAGACCTCAAATTATTTGGTGTCATTGAGAAACCTTTATAGCTCTTAGGGGATTTTGGCTCGGAAGCGCTGAAATCATTCTTTCTCTGACCATCTTGCTTGCCAGCCTGTCTTTGTTTAAAGGGAGAGCTCCCACTGGCTGGACAGCTCATTTCAAAATGTCCTTTCTGGGTGCAATTGCACCATTCAGCTTGCGGTCTTTTTTACTGATAGGCTTTTAGGCAGCTCACAATAACCTTTCCTTTTCCCTTTCCTTGGCTGTGTAATTTGATCCAGAGGAGGCCTGTTCTCTGTAGGGGCACCGTACCACCAGTCTTTGGACAAACGCCAGAAACAAGCAAAGAATATTCTTTTTGGTAAAGATGCCAGCAAAATTTCAACATTTTGTTCATTATCACGAGATCCTCCACCAGTGCTATAAACCTATCAGTCAACTCAAGTAACAATTCCGTATTTTATGTGACAAACACATTCCCTTAAGCAGGGAACATTTATTTGTGAAGCTGAATCTGGTCCTGCATTCCTGTTTCCCCATATAGATTTTTCAAAGCTAGCAACTTTCCCCTTTGCAAGGCACTGCCCAGCTGATGATAACAGAGCCCATTCTGCTTGGTTATGGGGCAATCCGCCTGCACTGGTCTCCACCAGAGCCAACTTGATGTGGGGAGCAGGACCACCCACCTGACCGAATGGCAGAATGGGTGGGTGGGCATTCAGTGATGAGGGGGGCTCTTGGAACTACAGACACATTCTGAACACATTTTGGTATGGATAAGGGAAGAGGAGATTTGAACAATGGGATCACACTCAAGGTGAGCAGGTCTGGGCTCCCACAGAGAAATTGGAGGAGAAAAGAAAACAGCGCTCCTCTGGGGTGAGGCCAGGGTTAGAACTGCAGCTTTAGTCACAGTTAAAAAGGTAAAGGTAAAGGGACCCCTGACCATTAGGTCCAGTCATGACCGACTCTGGGGTTGCGGTGCTCATCTCGCGTTATTGGCCGAGGGAGCCGGCGTACAGCTTCCAGGTCATGTGGCCAGCATGACAAAGCCGCTTCTGGCGAACCAGAGCAGCACACGGAAACGCCGTTTACCTTCCCACTGTAGCAGTACCTATTTATCTACTTGCACTTTGACGTGCTTTTGAAGTGCTAGGTTGGCATGAGCTGGGACTGAGCAACAGGAGCTCACCCCGTCATGGGGATTCGAACCGCTGACCTTCTGATCGGCAAGCCCTAGGCTCTGTGGTTTAACCCACAGCGCCACCCGCGTCCCTCATTAGTCACAGTTACGTTTTGCTATAAAGTGGTACCTTGGTTCTCAAACGCCTTGGTACCCAAACAACTTGCAACCCAAACACTGCAAACTCAGAAGTAGGTGTTCTGGTTTGCGAACTTTTGCCAGAAGCCGAACGTGCTCCGTTTTGAGGGCCACACTTCCAATTTGAGTGTTACACTTCTGATTTGTGTGTTATGCTTCTGATTTGAGTTTTACACTTCCGTTTTGAGTGCCACACTTCCGTTTTGAGTGTTACGCTGAGGTCTGTTTCTGCTATTTATTTTGCGTTTTTGTTTTTGTGGCTTTTTTGTTTTGTTTTTGTGACTGTGTGGAACCCAGTTCAGCTACTGATTGATTGATTGTGTGACTGGAGTACATTGTTTATTGCTTTCATTTTATGGATCAATGGTCTCGTTAGATAGTAAAATCCATGTTAAATTGCTGTTTTAGGGGTTGTTTTTAAAAGTCTGGAACAGATTAATCCATTTTGCATTACTTTCTATGAGACAGCACACCTTGGTTTTGGAACGGAATTCCAGAACGGATTAAGTTTGAGAGCCAAGGTACCACTGTATACCAAATGGGCTGCACAAAGTTCCACTTTTGCTGACAGGCACGGCCAGCTGTTTTCCAAAAAGAACAGAAACCAGCAGCCCGGCTTCTAGAGGAGGAAAATGGGGAAGAAGAAGGGCGAAGAAAAGAACAAAAGCAAGCAAATAATGGGAAGGGGAGTGAGCTAGTGGGCATGTATCAGATGGGTGGTGCAAAGACAGGGCCGGATTTAGGTTTGGTGAGGTCCTAAGCTACTGAAGGTAATGGGGCCCTTTATATGTCAAGCTGTCTTTTGTCAACAACAAATTGTTGCTGTTTTTTTGTGTTGAATATATGCTACACAGTGATACCTCGGGTTAAGAACTCCGTCCCAGAGGCACGTCTGCAACTCGATGCGTTCACATCCAGAAGCGCTGTGTCTGCGCGCGCATGCTCATGGCGCGATTTAGCACTTCCGCACATGCGCGAGCAGCAAAATCCAGAACTAACCGTTCTGGTACTTCCGGGTTGCCGCGGGACGCAACTTGGAAAGGCGGACACAACATGAGGTATGACTGTAGCTTCTTTAGCTTATATGTAAATCCGGCACTGGGAAAAGAGCACCAGGGTGCACCAGTGGAGCCTGTGCGTGTGGTGTGCCTGTTGCTGCCTCTTTATTTGTTCCTGGGGTTTGCAGCAGCTGTGCTCGCAAAAGGAATGCAAAGTCACACACTTTTCAGTCAAAGTAGAGTGATTTGAATGCATTACAAACATGCAACACCAGATGGTGCCAGAGAGCACAAAATCTTTCTAGAGCATTTTTACATAGGGTGTTGTTGTTGTTATAATGATGTAATTTCTTACTTATTTTCCTGTGGGTAGATCCACCCAGGGGGAGATTGTATTCCCCCACAATCTTGCCTTGCTACTGCGACTCAGGTGAGCAAGCGGGGAACCGGACAAAAAGACGAATGAGGCAAAGATAGCAAATGGGTGGCTGAGTGAGGCTCAGGCCAGCCAGGTTTCCCCCTGAGTTCTTGGACCCTTGGCCAATGCTTGCCCTAGCCAACCACTGCCACAAGGCCTGGAGACAGGGCACACTTGCCAGCCTCTAAAGGACATACCGTAGGAGAGGGTTGCACAGGAACCAAAAGCAATTTGAATAGATTAGAAATAATCTTGTTGTTGTTTAGTCGTTTAGTCGTGTCCAACTCTTCGTGACCCCATGGACCAGAGCTAGAAATAATCTAGCTCTCCTTAAATTATTACATAAGTAAATGTTGGATTACAAACGGAGCAATTCGCAAAGACTGTGCACCTTTGGTCTTTTGCTTTAACTGTTCCCGATGTCTCCGCAGAAAAACAAATAAATAACACACACCGCGCGCAGGGGATGACACTCCCTGACCCCAGCGGATGTCTGTCAGGCCGGCCAGGATAATAGAAGCCATGGGATTCCCTTTTGTAGCAGCCGCAGGAGCTGCCCACTGAACTCAGAGAGCATCTTGTTCCAAGAGCTGCTTCTCTTGCTTTCTGCTTCTGCTCTTTTGACAATCCTCTCGGTTAGACCATTTGGCTACCTTAATTAAGGATTTAAGCCGCTCTGTGTTTGGAAGGCCATCTACACATTTGCTCGATGAGTACATTTCTCATCCTACATTATATATTCATATTCACAATCTTATTAACACGAGCAGGATTGTTTGTTTCTGCAAAACAGCTCGTTGAATAAAATTCTACATATAATAATGTTGTCAGTTTCCTTGAGATGAGCCATTAATGACAGAAAAATATCTACAACAAGACTCTCATCGTTACTAATACCATCTCTGCTGGTACTTACAGTTTACATGTTTGTATTGCTTCTTGTGTTCTACGTACCCACGTATGTAGAACACAGGAAAAGTTCAAAGTTGAGGGAAGGTTTCTTAAACAAGGATTTTTCTCAGTTTCTTCCAGTTTTCTATATTTCTTAGAAGGACACATAACCCTAGGGAAGTATTTACACTGAAAGCTGTTCCATTCCTCTTGTTTAAGTAGAGCATGTTTCAAACTTGGGATCATACAAGCTCAGCCAGATTAAGTTAGAGGGTCCCCTAGCAAGTTGTATTTGTTAATCATTTTCTATATCTCATCCTTTCTTCTGAAAGGAAACACAGAGCAGCTGACAACATAAAACAAAATAATAATAATAATAATAGTAATAATAATAATAATAATAAACATTACAAGTACCTTATTGGGCCGAATATAAGACACACTTTCCCCACAAATTCCAAACGTGAAAAGTTAAAGTGCGGCTTAAATTCATGACCTTACAAAAATTGGCTTTTACGATATCGCTGTAGGGTTTTCTTCTACATTTGCCATTTACGGGTTTAAGTGCCTGTGGAATTTTAAGTGAACTGCTTATATTTGGGTATTGTCTTTTCTCCCCCCCCCCCAAATTTTAAAGATACGGCTTATTTGCGGATGCGGCTTATATTTGGGCCAATACGGTATCAGATCCCCATCAATAATAATTGCAGCAGTTAAAACCTTATAGACACCAATCATACCCCAAAGGCCTGGGAAAATAGACTAGTTTTACCATTGTGTTTTAACACAGCTGAAGTGGGGGACAACCTGGTTTACCTGGGAGGGAGTTCTACAGGTGAGGTGCCACCAACCAATCGTTTCCTGTCTCACATCACCCTGATCTACTTTCCCAACAAGTAGCTACTGAAAGAGAAGGAATCGGGGAGGCTTGCCTTTCTGTCTAGCACTCCACACTGGTTCAGGTAACGCTTTGCAAGCATTGTTGCTTTACTCTCAACACTGGTCCCTCCTAAAACCGTGCCCGGTGGTCCTGTCCCACCCCACCCAGGGAAGCTCGGCAGGGCAAGCGGAAGGCAGCGGCAGGAATCAGCAGCGTGGCGAGCTGGCTCTGGAGCTGCCCAGCCCAGCTGCCAAGGTCCTTGAAAAGAAAAGGGAAAAGTCATGCCGGTATCCCAGCGCTAAAAGGTGGGAATCACCGGCCCAGGCACCTCTGCAACGGCTGCCATGTTTGTTCCCCATAATGCCTCTTGCTACACTGGGGGGCAGGGTTCAGAGGCAATGGAAATACTATGGTGGTTTAACTTGGTCGAGCACACTGTGTTCCTATAGAAACATGTGACGTGCAAGCCCTGTTTGGGGGATATATCCTGCATTGTTAAGAAATAGGCCAACGAGAGGTGCAATCCCAAACTCCCGTTTGCAAACCATGGAGAGTGGAGTTTCATTCTCTCCCCCTCAGGCATTCCTCCCAGCGCCACATTCGGTGGATAAGAATCCAGAGGCTGCCCTCATTTTGCCTCCGTCCTATTTGTGCTTGGCTACATAATAAAACCAGTAAAATTCTATTGCCCATGAAGTTTCTGACTCACTGCACATTCTCCTGTTTCCCATCCATTTTTATTGAAATCAGGCAGCAGCCGTCCAAGAGACCTGCTGCATTTGCCATGAAAAGAGGGCAGCCGTCCTTTAACCTGCATGTATCACTTGGCAAGGAAGATATGATCTTTGTGTTCACTACAAGCCCACAGTTTTGTTAAAAGCTAAAAAAGACATGGGCTCATTTTCCCTTAATGCCGCTGCCTCTAAACCAACGCCGAACCAAAGCTGTCGCTGTTGAGAACCAAAGGTCATGCAGAGAAAAATGAAACGCCGTATGAATAGAACAAGGCCCTGGAGCTTCACCGACAAATTCATTTTGAGCCCGGTGCTATCTCTCGGAGGGTGTGTGCCTGAGAGTAGTCTCCAGAGAAAGGCGAACAAATATATCTGGAATTCTAATGCCGGTAACTGCCACAGAATTTTAAACCTCAACAGCCTGATATACTTATATGGAATATGAATTTGTATTAGCAGATTATATCCTGTTTTACACTCTAGAGTTATCTATCTGTGTCTCACCTTAAATGAGCAATGACTGTCTGTGCATCGCAACATGCAAAATGGCGATACGTATTACTCGCAGATTCTTCGCAGGCCGTTTTATGAAAAGGAGCTGAGGAGATCTCTGTTATAGCGATGCAATAATTTCACAGCTGCACAAACACACAACCGACTACTTCCGATTGTGTGCTTTCGTAAAAAGAATAATAAAACCAGCATCTTACATTTTGGGGCCAGAACTGTGAGGACAGTAATGATCAACACATAAAATGGAATCAGTTAAAAGCTTGCCTTAAAATAGAATATATATTCAAAACTTACTGCAAACAAGCCGAGTGCCACTGTTTTACTGTTTGCTAAAAGAGTTGAATCCTAAAACAGGGAGGAGAATTCAACATTCTGTATTAAATTTCATAGTGCAATTGATGCAAAGTTCTATAAATTTGATTTATTAATTAATTGTACTAATGAACTATTCCCGCCCCGCCCAGCTCCAAGCAGTCCCCGCATTTCAAATACTTAAAATTAAAATGTGCTCAAATGATGTGCACCCATGATTACAGAGGCTTGTAATATTGTTACATTCATCAACATCTCTAATACTGAAAAACGGTGCTTATCCAGTTTCCTTTTCAAGGAAGTCACTGGTGGTTTATTGACATTCGAGAAATATTTACATTTATTTACCAATATGCAGGCTGAGGATAGGCAGATGCACAACTTAAATACGGCAGCAGAGAGCCAAAATGTCAGATCTCTAGGGGGGCAGCTAGCACCCAAAAATGCCTACAGAACTCCAATACAGCTTTCTGTGCCTCTGTCTTTCTCCCAGACTGCAGACTGCCTGTTTCCTTCTAGATGCAAATCACACCATTCGCACTAGGGATTACCTAAGATATTGGGCCAGTATTCTTCCTGACAAAAGAAAGAATATACTTTTTAGTAACTTTGCAAGGAATATGAAGGCAGTTGCTTACTGTAATTGCTTACTGACCAAGGCGAGCTTTTCCTGCATCAAACAGCCTCGTGCATTGAGCACTCACTTATATCTAAGGTGCTTTAGCATTGGTGTTTTAAAAAAAACCCACAAGAAAACAAAAGCTGAGGGAACATGTGGAGGCTGGTTGCGTCTATGCTCTGGCTCTTAAAGGTAAAGGGACCCCTGACCATTAGGTCCAGTCGTGACCGACTCTGGGGTTGCGGCGCTCATCTCGCTTTATTGGCCGAGAAGAAGAAGAAGAAGAAGAAGAGGAGGAGGAGGAGGAGGAGGAGGAGGAGGAGGAGGAGGAGGAGGAGGAGAAGGAGAAGGAGAAGGAGAAGGAGAAGGAGAAGGAGAAGGAGAAGGAGAAGGAGGAGGAGTTTGGATTTGATATCCCGCTTTATCACTACCCGAAGGAGTCTCAAAGCGGCTAACATTCTCCTTTCCCCTCCTCCCCCACAACAGACACCCTGTGAGGTGGGTGGGGCTGAGAGACTTCAGAGAAGTGTGACTAGCCCAAGGTCACCCAGCAGCTGCATGTGGAGGAGCGGAGACGCAAACCCGGTTCCCCGGATTACAAGTCTACCGCTCTTAACCACTACACCACACTGGTGTACAGCTTCCAGGTCATGGGGGGGGGCGCCCCTGGTTCCAGTCTGGAGGGGGGAAGCGCCGCCAGCCCCTGGCCCACCCCTCACCGCCTCCGGCTGAGCACGCCGCCGCCCTTGCCGCCGCCCAAGCGCGCCGGCCACTGCCCTCGCCATCCGGGCAGCCAATCTGCACCGTTTGCCACTGGCTGGCATTTGCTGGAACTCAGTTCCGGGATGGCACCTCTCAGGTGGGCACCATTATAAGAGAACAAGGGAGGCACATGAGAACCAATTTCCCCAATTTCTTGTTGGGGAAAATTCTTTTTTTGCACATGCAATGCAGCGGTTGTGGTGAACAAGTACACACCTCCCACCTTTCATTATCTGTCCCTATTCTAGTACTTACTGTTGATCCATAAAGATGCATTCTCTTGAGAAATTTCAGCTTGAAATGGAGCGCTGGATATTTCAGTTGTGTGTCCAGTGGGATACTACAGGAATACTCAGTTTCTTAACTACAGCTCTAGGGGAAAACACACACACACACACACACACACACACACACCACACTCATTCTGCCTTACAAAATCTTGGGAGTTTGTATTCTGCATTTGGTTTTCAGCGTTTTGTATTTTTCAAATGAATAGGAAAAGTTCAGAGATTGTTGCCAAATGCTTCTGTTGTGAGAGCCGTCTTGCGCAAAACCTACCAAATGAGGAGTAGCCACAATACAGCCAAATGACTAAAGATGATCATATAATGCTGTTACTATGCTCAAGAAAATCTGCCTCCTCGTTTGATTTCCATTGGAGAGTTATACACAACTAATACAGCTCAGTAATGCTGGGACTCTATTCAGTAAAACTGCAAGCAGTTACCATTTACAGTATATCATAGGTCGATGACAGCAGGAATGGTGGGAGTTCATTATAGGGACCATGAATTGTTGGAGGTAATTTAGATTACAATTTAAAGTTTAATTTAAAAATCTATCAACAAATGTGAAAGTGCTCGAGGAACATTTTAAAATGCACTTTAATCTCACCAGCACAAATAGCTTTTTCAGGGCTCTAAACATCATCACCTGGCAAAACAGTAAAACTTTACTGCACCTTTAATTAAATTACAAACACAAAGGATAATTAACATTTTTATTTTTATTTTATTCATGCCATTGTTTTCCTTCAGAGTCAATATCTTGAAGTTACAGCAATAGGATATCGAGGAGAAGTTTATAGCTGGCACATTCCACCGGGATATTATAGCATCGGGCAAATGAAATGCAGACAGAGGTTCTGGAGGCTGATCAGAGACACATCCAGCCCATTATGAGCCAGCGGCACAAGCATTTTAATGTGACCACAGCTAATTCCTGAAGCAGCATGTGAACTAAAATGGAACTCTCCTTCAAAATTCAAATTTTGCAATGCAGTTCTCCAGCCCAAAAATGTGCAGATTTTTTTTTTTTTAAAAAAAATGTATTGGAGAATGTGTGTGTGAAATGCATATATGATTGAAAATAGCACCCACAAAGGCAGGATATATGGGGGAATTGCTTGCAAAAAACGGGACCATTCCTGAAAGTGCTGCAGTGGCTGGGGATAGTGGGTAGAGAGATAATAATTAATAATAATAATAATAATAATAATAATAATAATAATAATAATAATAATAATAATATATTTATACCCAGCCACTCTGGGCGGCTTCCAACAGAAGTATTAAAATACAATAATCTATTAAACATTAAAAGCTTCCCTAAACAGGGCTGCCTTCAGATGTCCTCTAAAAGTCTGGTAGTTGTTTTTCTCTTTGACATCTGGTGGGAGGGTGTTCCACAGGGCGGGTGCAGGCGAGTGAGCCCCCCCCCAGCTGCGACCCTACAGCGGCAGCAGCTCCCCCGCCCTCAACGCCCCTCTCTCGGCAGGGGCAGCAAGGGAGAGTGGCTGGGGGGGGCGCATTGGAAAGAAGGAAACAGCAGCCAATGCCCAGAGAGGGCAATGCACGCAGGGGGAGCGGAGAGCTGTGCCGCCCCCCAAGGTGGCTCCTTTCCTATTGCCCGGGGTGGAGGGTGGCGAGGAAGGGTCGCTGCTGCTGGGCTACTCCTGCCACCGGCAATCCAGCACTAAACGCCCCAACGCAGCTTCCTTTCAGCAGCCACGACCACCGCCTTCGGGCGCCGCCGCCCCCCACTCCTCCTTTGCGGCCTTCTGCTGCTTCTGCCCGCTGAGGCTGAACTGGCTCCTGTCAGTGCACTTCCTCTCCCGGCCCAGGAGGAGTCTCAGTACCAACTCTTAACTCGGGGGGGGGGTAGGTGGGGGTGCGGAGGGGGGGAAAGGGGGCTATTCCCAGCCCACGGCGCTGAAGATCGCAGTGCAGCCTACCGGGAGGCAGAGCGCGGCAGTGGCTGCAACCAATGCAGGGAGCTGCGTCTCCTTCACTTGCCAGCCCAGCAGAACTCTTAGGCAGGAAAGGGTGCCGCCCGGCAGGGCTTTCCATAGGGAGGCGTGAAGGCTTTAGTGGGCGGGGATTGGTGCAGATGTAGGCAGGGCGGGCCGTAGAGGAGGAGCTGCCACCAAGGAGCTGCGGCACCAGCAGCGTTTCCTCCCCCCCTGTCAACAAGCGGGGCGCCGGGTATTTGCTTCCCTAGTCGGGCCCGCAGTTTGGCCTTCTAGGGGGGCAGCTGCCCCTCCCTGCCCCATCCTGGGTACACCCATGCCACACCGCGATCAACTCCCGCCCGGGAAGCAATGTCCCCACTGTGGAAGGACGTGTGAGTCCAGAATTGGCCTCCACAGTCACTTACGGAATTATTGTTAAAACCGTGTTTATTGAAGACAATCTTACTCGGCTACGAGTGATCGCCAAAGAAAAAGAAAGAAGAAGATTGCTAATCAATACACAAACCTTCTCATAAGTAGAAAGAACTGGTTGTGACCAAGGTTGATGGTTGAAATACTGAACCCTGCTGTAAATTCCAGAGGGATGGTAGTGCTAATCTTTTGCAGAGAAGAGTCTTTTAGCAACAAATCTTGCAGCACCTCAAAGACAAACACATTCATCTTTGGAGGAAAGCAAGAAGCTTGTAAGACGGCAGCATGGAGTATTGCTATTGAGGGCAAGAGATTTTCCCTGTAGCTGCTTGCAAAATACTACTACTACTAATAATAATAATAATAATAATAATGTGTTAAAAACCATGAAAGTAAGCAGGTCATTACATTAACCTCACTTTTAATATATCTGAAAAGAATATATGAATGAGGAATATATTCCTTATATGCAACTGTTGGAAGCAGTGCAAAAATAAAATAGAAATGGTGGGAGCATTTGATAAAATGACATGGCCCAGGAAGACCACTTGACTTCAGTGGAACGCCTCACATATGTGGATTTTTGTATTACCCTGCTAAGAGTAGCTGGATGTTTGTTTTGTTTTGCTCTGCAAGTATTTTTATTTATTTGTTAAGCAGATGCCTTTGGCAGTGATCTAGATTGCATAGTTCAAATAGTAAGGGGCAGCAGCTGAATGTTCCTGTGTATCCATGAGGCCAGAGCAAGGTGCCCAATTTTTAGAATTCATGTGGCTGCAGGATCTCACAGACTAGATAGAGCTAAGAGTAGGGACTCAGCTACACTGGCAAAGAAAAAGCGCTTTATATACGTTGTTTATGCAGTCTAACACTGTGACACCAGATGGCGCTGCGGGGTTCTGTTTTTGCCAACCCAATTTCTGATACAAAGTTCAAAACACGTTTAACTGAAACACTTCTTTGTTGTTGTTTTTTAAAAAAACCTTTATTTCAAGAATTTAAAAAGTTTACAACAAATCTTCACAAATACAAACAAAATGTACGATACTAAACAAATAAAGCCGAAATCATACATACCAAAATCATGTCTCAAAACATATTCCAACTCCACTAATAAACGATACTTCCAACCCTTTCCATTATATCTGGTCCTTTTTGTTGTTGTTTCTCACAGGTTTGTTTATGTTGACTTAAGTCTTTTATTCTTTTCTTTATTTCCTTTTTCTTGTTTTGTTTTGTTTTTTGTACTTTACAGATATCGTTCTAGTTCTGCCAATAAAATGTTGTTGTTACTGTATGTTTTTAGATACTCCTTAAAAATTATCCATTCTTTTGATACTTTTTGGTAACCTATGTCCCACACCCAGCCTGTTAGTTTTGCTAACTGTAGATGTTCAATCAACAAGGCTTGCCACTCTACAATAGTTGGGGGCAGTTCGTCTTTCCATTTCCTTGCGATCAGTATTCTAGCGGCAGTCAAGCTGTACATCATAAGAGTTCTGGTTTCCTTTTTAAAATTGTCAGGTAAAATGCCCAAGAGGAATATTTCGGGTTTTTTCTTGAATGTTATCTTGAATATTTTTTTAATTTCGTTATAGATTTTATCCCAATAGATTTTAATTAAATCGCATGCCCACCACATGTGAAAATACGATGTGATGCGTCTAGATCCAGCCTAGGTCAAATAAAGACACACCTTACTGAAGTTAGGATATAATATCCTGAAGCTAGGATATAATATTCAGAGACAATAATAACGTCTGGTGCTGGGGGAGAGTGGTGTAAGAATTTGATGCTGGCTTGTAAGGGAAGATGGAATGGCCAAAAACCCTCAGTTTATAACTGGACAAAATCACAGACCAAATCTCTGTGTTACAAAGTTGCTATTAGAGCGAGATAAATAACCCCCAAAATCTTCCCGGGAAAAATACAGATTTCATCATGCTATGTGTATTCAGTGGCTTGTGTTTGCCTGAGCTTGAGTCTGGACTAAGGATTCTGAGCCCCTGTGTTCTGATTCGATACATGATGTCCAATCACAGAACATTTCAGGATTTGGGCCTCTTCCATTGGCCCTTAAACTCTGAGTCATGATTCGCAGTTTGGAAGTTTAGGCAGCCAATCACGTCGGGAGTGGGAGTGGCCCAGGCCTTCAGAAATGTATATAAGCAGTTGCTTTGCCCCTGTTGTCCAGTTCTGCTAGTTCAATAACCCTGGAAATGAGGACTAGAAATTGGAGTGAAGAAATTATCCCACCCAAACAGACTAAACCAAACACACAGAGGATGGGGTATACTCTCACACCCATCCCAAGGACCTGGGCTAGGGTAACAAGCAAAAAAGGGAGAAAGGTGAATTGCTGCTGACATGTGTTTACTTGGATTTTGCTGTATGCAAAATTGTAATCTTTTTGTGAATTGCAATCCGTTTCTCCATTGGGTCTTCTCAATCTCAGTTCCACGAAGCCTTCTCTGCCCCAAATTGGTTTCCCTGCCCAAATTGCTTTCTCATAGCATTGAGGTGGGACTGCCTTTAAATACACATGGGATTATGAAGTACTATCCTATCCTATGAGATATAGCAGGCACCCCCAAACTTCGGCCCTCCAGATGTTTTGGACTACAATTCCCATCATCCCTGACCACTGGTCCTGTTAGTTAGGGATCATGGGAGTTGTAGGCCAAAACATCTGGAGGGCCGCAGTTTGGGGATGCCTGAGATATAAGAACAAAAACAACACAGCCAAAATGCAAGGTTGTCTCAGTATTGTGCTCTTCACATGCGTGGGGAACACCCTCCCTTTGCACAGACCCAAAGTTTGTTGCAAAAGTCCAGACCTGAGTCTTTGCTTCTTAGCACTCCTGTAAGTAACAACCATTCAGACTCATCTGTAGCTGCCCAAGCTCACAACCTAAGTTTTCTATCTTGGCTGAAAAGCACAACTTTACTTAACTTTTAAAAGGACAGAATAAAGAGGTTTGATACACGTTTTAAAAAGCACCATATGAACATATCCTAAGCACAAATTTCTCTACGAAATCTTAATTTACTCGGTTGCCAAATACACAAATTGGGCCTAGCGCTTCTGCTTGTTAGGGTTGCCAGCTTCCAAAAACCATGCTCAAAAGTACAAAATTCATTTGAATTGTAACACGGTGGCCTGTTTTTATATCTGGATAGCTATGGGGTTCCTATCTGATTGACTTAAAAGGTATATAACTCCTCTCCCCGATGCACACCTTTTCCAATAAAGTGATATAAAAGATAGGGGAGGAAAGGTTGGCCAAGGAAGACAAGCTACTTAATTTCTTTCAAACAAAATGAGCAGGCATGACCCAATGCCACTGCAGAAAAGAAAGAGCTGCCGGTGTGTATTAAAGATTAGTGCCTCGGCTGCTTAATTATTGGCGCGTTGGCTGCTTAATTATTGGTTAATCTAGCAATTTAACATGCTTCATTTAATTCTAATTAGGAGAATTAATAGGCAGGGAATAAAACTTTAAACAGACTGGGCGAGAAACAAAACTGAATTCCAAGCCGCTGTTGAAAATTGGAGACTTCCTTGGCGAATGCTCTTTCGGCGACAAAGCCACAGAACGGGGGCCACGGGGAGACTTTCGTCACCAGATCTGGCACGCAGCCACAGGGGTGCTGGCTTGTGTAATACAATAATGTCCTGGTGACAGAACGAGGACGGAAGGAAAGGCTTCTGTGTTTTGGAGGGCGTGTGCAATGTGAGATTATTTCACGATGTGTGTGTGTGTGTTTATAGAGCACGAGGGAGCAGGGAATAATTTAGCAGTGATCTCACCCTCAGGAGGTACATACTATTGATGTTGGTGCTTTAAGTCACGGAGCTGTGAATTATTATATTTCTTCCTCAGTCTGATGCTCCCTTTATGTTCTTTCTGCTGGCATAGCTTTGGGGGATGAAGACATGAGGCATTTCCACTTCAACAGCTGGCTGGCTTCCATTCTTGCCTCCCCCAAATGTTACCGCCTGATCTGCTCGGTGTGTTTGTCTTTGCTAATCAAGCTGCGTACTCTGACAAGTCCTACGACATTGGACATGGCTGTTCTTCTAATTAAGGTGCTAATTGAATTAAATGGCTGCGGTAATGAGCAGATGAGCAGCATAAAAAGTAAAGAGTCAGATAGGCCAATTAACGAAAGAGCCGAGCATAATTATAACATTTAAAATAACACGCAGCTCTGTACCAATATTCTTAATTGTTACAGGGGAAATTTATGGTAATTGGCTCAACAACAGCCACGCAGGGCTGGGTCGGAGACAAAGCCGGTAATTAAAACAAAAATGATATTCGGCGCGGATTGCAAAGCAGGGGGGGGGACGGCCGATTTATATAGGAGGTGTTTGTAAAATAAGACAACCTACGGGGTGAAAATCCTGCTGAATCCAAGCGCTGCTGGTGGGCGACATTTGGACAAGGTGTCCCAAGATGGAGGTTTATTATTCATTTGCATCAGACTGCCCACAACCCCAAAGCAGGGTGCTGATTCTCAGAACGAACCAAAGCCATCCATCTCCTTTGTTGCCTCTGCAGAATTTATGCAATGGTTTCTTATCATAAAGCAATTTGATATAGAAATTTGCGGCTTGTGTGACTAAAAAGAATGCCAGTGGAGACAATTAAGCCTCTTATGTTTCTAACTTTGAAGCAAGCAAAGGATGAATTTGGAAACCAACAGGTAGGAGGGGAAACGGGGTCGCCGCTATTTAACCTGGCATAGAGCCGAGAGGCCACACGGTCCAATACCATTTCCCTTTTTGTAACAATTGCATATTGATTTGGCGACGTTGCTTCATGCAGTGCTGAGCAAGTCAATGGACACAGGAATGATATTTGATCAGCAAATTATTGATTAATAGTGCATCAGCGAACAGGGCATGGAGGAGGGGCTTATTTTCAGACTAGGTATGAGAAAATATTGTATTTCTTGGGAAATGTTTTTCCCATTGTTTTTTTTGAAAGGATATTTTCAATTGTCATTTGCTAACCATAGAATCTGAACTCACGCACACAAATCATAGAATCATAGAGTTGGAAGAGACCACAAGGGTCATCCAGTCCAACCCCCTGCCAAGCAGGAAACACCATCAAAGCATTCTTGACATATGCCTGTCAAGCCTCTGCTTAAAGACCTCCAAAGAAGGAGACTCCACCACACTCCTTGGTAGCAAATTCCACTGCCGAACAGCTCTTACTGTCAGGAAGTTCTTCCTAATGTTTAGGTGGAATCTTCTTTCTTGTAGTTTGAATCCATTGCTCCCTGTCTGTTTCTCCCCCTTGAAATGGAAGGCAAGAGTCAGGGTTGACAAAAGTTTTGACATTAATTGTGTGTTCATTAAAAATGTGGACCACCACTGGTTGGGGTTTCTACTTGATATGGACAAAGCTCCCAAAATATGCAGAATCCACAGATATAACAAATACATACAAAAACTCTGGGGGGGGGGGGAACTGCAGCTCATTCTGGGTAAGATCTCTAGCTAGGGGAGGGGAGGTTTTGCAAATAATGTGTGTGATTAATATGAATATGGAGGGATTGAATTCATCAGAACAGATATAGACTTTGAAAGCTGTCACCTGTATTGTTTCTCCTCTCTCTCCAAGCAGCTTTGAATGTAAGTTTCTAACACAACAGGGATTGGTTGATTCATCGAAACAAGCTTCTAATATAGTGCAACCCCTTTTTTTTGGCCCTTTGAGATCTTCCAAGTTTCCGGAATATAGTTTAGAATTAAATTCGGTTCCCCTAAATAACCATTTCTTTTTATTGCTTTTGCTATAAATACATACCTGCCAAGTCCTGGACTGCAGAATCCGGGACTGGCAGCCGTGTGACACCGGAAGTTGCGTAGACGCAACTTCCGGTGTCGCTTTGCCCATCTATGGGCACCAAAAATGGCCAGCGCCATTTCCCGGGGAAAACGGGGTACTTGGCAGCTATGTATAAATATCCTCACCTCGCTCCAGAATGGTCTGATCGTTGGGCAGTTAATCAACATATGTATTAAGTTCTCATTTTTACTCCCACATCCCCAACAGTTATCTACACTTGTTATTTTCTTCTGATATAACCTTGCTGGAGTCCAGTGGACTCTGAATATAATTTTCTGTTGAATACAGTGGTACCTCTGGTTGCGGACACGATCCGTTCCGGGGTGTCGTTCGCACCCCGAAAAGTCCGCAACCAGAGCAGCGCTTCTGCGCACCCGTGGCGAAACCCGGAAGTAAATACTTCTGGGTTTGCCGCCTTCTTAACTTGAAAAGACGCAACCTGAAGTGGACGCAAGCAGAAGTACCACTGTAAGTCTAAGTCAGGCACCCCCAAACTTCGGCCCTCCAGATGTTTTGGACTACAATTCCCATCATCCCTGACCACTGGTCCTGTTAGCAGGGATCATGGGAGTTGTAGGCCAAAACATCTGGAGGGCCACAGTTTGGGGGTGCCTGGTCTAAGTCCATAGAGGCTTTTTCTATTGATTGGAGATACCTTTAAGAAAACTCACACCCACCCACTCCACTCTGCCATCTCATCAGTGAAGACCTTACTGCGTCATTATTTTCACATCACCATCATTACTACAACAACTACTACTACTGTATTAAAATTTGTATACTGCCATATACCTGCAGGTCTCGGGGCAGTTGCAACATAAAACCACAATATGAAAACCCAAAATACATAATCTATCTAAAAACAAAGACAACCCAATAACACCCCCCCCCTCCAACACATTTTAAAAGGGCATTGGATGTCAATGAGCCAAAGGCCTGGTTGAAAAGGAACGTTTTTGCCTGACACTTAAAAGTGTAGAATGAAGGTGCCAGGCGAACCTCCCTGGGGAGAACATTCCACAAACAGGGAATTTACATGATTTGACCAACTTTATTCTAAAGTGTGACCATCCAGGAAGGAAGAGTTCTAGCTCCTCCTAGCTTCTGGAGAAGGTAGTGAATCCAGATAACAGAAACTCCTATTGGACACCCCTATTGTAGGAAATCAGCAAATGTTCCGGGTACTGAGAAGCATAGCTTCCAAGTCTCCCGTTTTCCCCGGGAAATCCCCATTTTTCTAGCTGTTCCTAGCTGAAAAAATGGAATTTTTTTTGTTTTTTCCCGGTTTAGTCTGGCGCGGTGGCCATTTTGGAACTGGGCGGAGCATGCTCAGAAGCGACTTTTGATGCTGCTCTGCCCAGTTCCAAAATGGCTGCAGTGTGACTTCTGGCGCGGCAGCCATTTTGGAACTGGGCAAAGCAGCATCAAAAGTCGCTTCTGAGCATGCTCCGCCCAGTTCCAAAATGGCAGCAGCGCTACTTCCGGTCTGCTATTTTCAGCCCGGTCCCTTATTTCTCTGACAGCAACTTGGTAGGTATGGTGAGAAGCTTTATGGCAGGGCAGTCCAATGCATGGCTCAAGGGTTGCATGCGGCCCTTGGGGCCTTTTTTTGGTGGCTCTCAGCAATATTTGATGCTCCCACTCCCTGCAACTCTCACACCCCCTTCTCAAAACCTGGTAAGCGAGGCGCTGGGCTTTGGGAAGGAGACGTGTGGGCTCAGGGAGGGTCCTAGAGCCCTCCTTCCCACTTCACAAAATCTAGTGTTTTGCCAGTTTTGGGAAGGATGTGGGAAGGCTCTAGAGCCCCACCAGAGCCTCAGAGAGGCAACAAAGCAGTGTATGGCCCGCAGGTTCCACGTTGAAGTACTTGTGTGGTCCCACTTGGTATGAAAAGCTGGACCATCCTGATGTATGGGATTGGGAAGGAATTCCTGCATTCTGCAAAGACCTACATTGAGGTAGAGGCTCTCCTGACATCACCTGGACCTACTCTGGTGCTTTTGGCACATAACACCCTGCAGTGTATGGCTGGCTGGTATTTAGTTGGCATCCCCATTAGCAATGGCTGGAGCTCAGCCCGTTGGATGCTATCCAACATGGGTCATGTTCAGAGTAGACCCACTGAAATGAATGGGCATGTAACTTAAATCCATTGGGTCAGATCTGAGTATGACTTAGTTGGGCGTCCCCCACCGATTTCTGCAGCTGGGATCCTGCATGTCAAGTTCTGTTTTGGATCGTGGCCGAAAAAGGAACCGGAGCAGTGCAAGTAAAATAATATTTGCACTTGAAAATATGCCCCACAACTCATAAAACCTTCGCAATTTTACACCAGTGGTAATGGAATAAATACATTCTAACAACACATTGCTTCTTTCTCCGCATAACTACTTCTCCAGGCAGATTTACCATAACACAGTCTGAGCAGGGGGGGAAACTAACAACAAAAAAAGATGGTTCATTTACAAATGTAATTTCAATTGAAGATAGTTTTCCAATCTTCTTTCATTTGAGTCTCAATTGAACTTCTTCTCCTTTTTGATGGCATGATTAGACATTGTGAGAGCTGTTGGAGATTAGTCAAGCACAGAGAGAGTAAATTGGGAAGGATGTTTTATCAGCGCACGTCACAATATATGAAAGCAGATGTGTATGCTCTGAGCTGTTCCCTCAAATTATGGTTATGGAATAATTTAGCCCTTTTGATTCTCACAGATTACTGCTTCCACTGATCATGCTGTCAAAATCAAAGTGAGCACTTCATTCCGCTTTTATTCATGCCAGATCTATTTTGCTTTCATAATGAGCAGATATTACCGCTGCACAAAGAGGATAAAGACGTTCACAGTGATAGATAGGCGAGAGATTAAATGGGATCTTTATGACTTCTTCAGCCATCAGTTTTGACTGTGCGATAAGACGAGTCGAGTTGGGCACTGATTTGTTCTTTATTGGAGCCAATATTAGCATGGGCTTACCAGCGCACGGTCTGATAAAATCTATTTAAGGTGGAATGGGCATAAGCATTTTAGACGGAGGAGAACTGCTGCTGCTGCTGCTGCAGCAGCAGGAGGAGCAAGCAGCAAACCTCTCTATATTGCAGATTTCAAAACTGTTGTTCTTTACACTTGCTAAAGCTAATTATAATTTTACATTTCTCCTACTTCTCTTTGGCGTCAAAGGCTTTTCCGCAGTATTATTGATTGCAAACATTGTGTACAGTGCTACCTTGGTTCTCAAATGCCTTGGTACTCAAACAACTTGGAACCCAAACACTGCAAACCCGGAAGTAAGTGTTCCGGTTTGTGAACTTTCTTCGAAAGCCAAACGTACTCAATTTTTGTGGGAATGTTAGGGATGTGGATTAGGATATATTATTAGATAGATCCTATCCAAGCTTGTGTTATCAAGCTTCCAATAACAGCAGAGTGACATTCCCCTTTTGTGTGCAGCAAAACGTGAGTGTTTAGGTTTGTTAAAACCTGTACAACAATATTATACTTCCTGGCAAACCCCCTTTATCCCTCTTAAAAGAAATACACAACACAGTGTTCATAAAATAAGATAGAGTTTACTTACAGGTTCATCCTCAGTTAACAGCATAATCTCAGAAAGGCAGGCTTACGTAGAAAAGTTACAAATATGTACATCTGGAGTCTACTTAGTAGAGTAAGGCTCCATCTGGTCTCTCTCTTGGCAGCAGGCCGAGAGGGAGAACCATCCTAACTGTAGATTCCCTGGAGATGTGTTCCCATTGAAGAAGAGATGGCTAAGAGAGAGAATGGCTGATGACTAGGGGCTTTTATCTGCCAGCTAATCCATCTCATCTGCATGTCTGGAGGAACAGGAAACTGAGCTTTGGTCAGGTGTTCCTCCAGGTGAGTTCCTCTTAGTGGACACTCTAGGAACTGTTGTGACTTGTCTGCCCTGGTGTTCCATCCCACAATTTTGAGTGTTACACTTCCGATTTCAATGTTACACTGAGGTCTGTCTGTTTTTGCTATTTTGTGTTTTTGTGGCTGTGTGTGTGTGTGTGTGTGTGAGTGAGAGAGAGAGAGAGAGAGAGAGACTTTGCGGAATCCAGCTCAGCTACTGATTGATTGTGTGACTGCAGTACATTGTCGATTGCTTTTATTTTATGGATCAATTGTCTCGTTAAGAGAGTAAAATTCATGTTAAATCACCGTTTTAGGGTTTGCCTTTAAAAGTATGGAACGGATTAATCAATTTTGCATTACTTTCTATGGGAAAGCGGACCTTGGTTTTGGAACGCTTTGGTTTTGGAACGGACTTCCGAAATGAATTAAGTATGAGAACCAAGGTACCACTGTATTCAAATAGAAATCTTTACAGATATCAGTGTAAACACGACATGTGCTGGTTGCTTTGCACCTCGCTTGAAATGTCTAAAGTATGATGTGTTCAAGCCTATGACCAGGATCCAAAAAATATCCGTACTAACTGTCTGCTGAAGGAGCCAGTCTGGACCAGAAGTTCTCATTTCCCTCCCAACAGCAACTTCCATATGGGAACAGCCTTCCCTGCCACATTACTTTTGGAACTGGGGGATATGACATGGGAATCCGATAATAAAAGGGAGACAGAGAAGAAGAGCTTGCTTTACCAGTGATAGTCTTCCAAGGCAAGACTAGCTAACTTGTAGCTTCCAGTTGGACTATAACTCTCATCATCCCTGACCATTGACTAGAGTAGCTGAGGCTCATGAGAGTTGGAGTCCAACACCATCTAGAGAACTAGAGAAGCACAACTTTCATATCCTTGTTCTAAGGTAATAATAGAACATCATGATATTAATTCTTAAGTAGGTTTTGGAAAAGACCCTGATGTTGGGAAAGATGGAGGGCACAAGGAGAAGGGGACGACAGAGGACGAGATGGTTGGACAGTGTTCTCGAAACTACGAACATGAGTTTGACCAAACTGCGGGAGGCAGTGGAAGACAGGAGTGCCTGGCGTGCTCTGGTCCATGGGGTCACGAAGAGTCGGACACGACTAAACGACTAAACAACAACAACAACAACAACAAGCTTTTGAGTAGACCTTAAAAAGAAAGTTGTACCTTATATGCAAATTTATGCTAACATAAATGCTTAAAAATAACCTTAACCATATACAAATACTTGCAGTACCTGAAGTGATGCAATTAAGCTATAAAGCAGGGGTTAGAAACCTTTTTCAGCCATGGGCTGGTCCATCGTGGGGGGCCGGACTATATTTTGGAGAGAGAAAATGAACAAATTACTATGCCCCACAAATAACCCAGAGATGCATTTTAAATAAAAGGACACATTCTACTCATGTAAAAACACGCTGATTCCTGGACCGTCCGCGGGCCGGATAGAGAAGGCGATTGGGCCGCATCCGGCCCATGGGCCTTAGGTTGCCTACCCCTGCTATAAAGCTACAAATTAAAAAGCACTTTTAAAAACACAACTCATTTCCTGCCGAAAACTCCAATTCTGCAGGGTAAGACTCAGACCATGCATTATAATAAGGGTGATAATGAAAATATAGCATAATATTTTAGACAAGGCAGACGTAAAATCAGATGTTACATCACCTGCATAATTTAATCCACTGTCAGAAATCTGGCATTTTTAGCCCAGAACTCCCCAGGTATGAGAACATGGCAATGCATGGTTCTCCTCTCCATGACTCTGAAAAAGCTTCCTTGAAGGTAAATCAAATGGGCCCACTATCATCCTAGGATCGCGGCCAAAACCTCAGTGTCCTATAGCAGGACCCATCAAAGCTACTGTAGGCCCTCCATATCTGGTAGATCATTCTGAGACGCCATTTTATTTTGCCTAGTGTGCCATGTTTTGTCTCTCCATTGGCTGGTTTCTGTTCATGTTTCCCTCCTTTCCTCCCTCTCTGTGATTCAGAAAACACACACAGAGAGAGAAATTGCATGTGCACACATACAGTCCAAACATTTTGAGAAATAATGTGTTTGTGGGAGAGGTTTTATTGGTTTGTTTTCGCTTTATTATGCATTTTGTGTTAAGATTTTTATGAACCACCCTCTGATCTTCTTCAGATGATGGACATTATACACATTTGATAAATAAATAAAACAATAAATGATACTTCCATGGCAGCCATTTTATGACCAGTGACATCCTAAGAGCAGCTGTTTTGTCATTGCAGCCACGAAACTTCTTTAAAATTCCAAATGTACCCATGATGCCCATTGGTTTATATACTGCAGTAGATGAGCTGTGAACTTTTTTGAAGACTTGATTCTTTTAAGGAAGTTTTAATGTTTTTAAGAAGAGTCTTTTAAACTATCTTTTTAAAGAATTATTTTAATTTATTTTGACAGTGTGGGAAGGAAGAGAACAGGAATTCCCAAGAAAGATGGACCTGAGTGAGCTTCAGAGCAGAAGATAGGAGAAAGGTTGAAAGAAAAGGACTGATTGCTGATGGGTTGAATACCTTTTCCTTATTCTTTGAAGCTGGGGTTTGGCGTGTTGAAGGTGGGAATACCTTTTTAGCAACAAAAGGAATAGGGGGGCGGGGTTATCCTTAGGAAACTTCCTGGGTACCCAAAAGATTTGTAGCTCTTAAGGTGAAAAGTGTCAAGGAGAAAGAGAGCGAGCGCCCTCGCCAGCCTAGGAGATCAGTAAAATAACCTCCCACTAGAGGTCAAAGAGAACAACAATTACCAGACCTTTAGAAGGCATCTCAAGGCAGCCCTGTTTAGGGAAGCTTTTAATGTTTGATGGATTTCTGTATTTTAGTGTTTTGTTGGAAGCCGCCCAGAGTGGCTGGGGGAACCCGGCCAGATGGGCGGGGTATAAATAATAATTATTATTATTATTATTATTATTATTATTATTATTATTATTATTTATGGTAGAAGAGAATTATAGGGAACTGAATCTAGCATGGGACAACTTTGAAGTGACAACCCAGAGCAAAAAAGAGAGAAAGATATAAAGGTTTATGTAAAATAAGGCAAGCTTCTCAATTACACAAAGTTTTAGCTGAGAATATAAAACCAAGAAAAGCTAATAGCTTTTTCTTTGGTGATCACTCATAGCCAAGTAAGTTTGTCTTCCATAAACACAGTTTTAACAGTGAGTCTGTAAGTGACTGTGGAGGCCAATTCTGGATCCACACGTCCTTCCACAGTGGGGACATAGGTTTCCCGGCGGGAGCTGGTCACGCTGAGGGTTTGCCAAGGCGTGCCTTCCTCTTAGCACGTTTCTCCCTTGCGTCCTGAGTTCGTAGGAAATATTCTTGACCCTCCCCACCAAACCTAGATTCAGAGGAGCATAACATACACATACACAGTGGGTGGCACTGTGGTCTAAACCACTGAGCCTCTTGGGCTTGCCAATCAGAAGGTTGGTGGTTCGAATCCCTGCGATGGGGTGAGCTCCCATTGCTCAATCCCAGCTCCTGCCCACCTAGCAGTTTGAAAGCACATCAAAGTGCAAGTAGATAAATAGGTACCACTCCAGCGGGAAGGTAAACGGCGTTTCCGTGCGCTGCTCTGGTTCGCCAGAAGTGGTTTACTCATGCTGGCCACATGACCTGGAAGTTGTACACCAGCTCCCTTGGCCAGTAAAGCGAGATGAGCGCCGCAATTCCAGAGTCGTTCATGACTGGACCCAACCGTCAGGGGTCCCTTGACCTTTTCAAACATACTTATAACTAAGCCGCTTCTGGCGTGACACCCCAACACGCACTAATAGGGCCTTTTAAGGAACTGTAAAAGGCTGGTGCCAGTCAAGCCAATCACAAACTTCCACACAAAGAACCTAATTAACAGAGCCTTGGCTTTTGCTAATTAATGAAATCAGCACAAGGCTACTTGCACCTGGGCAAAGTAAATTCTTGACAAAAAGCATCACCTCTCATACTTGAAAATTGACATAGAAAGAAAGACTGTATACCTTGTCTTCCTGAATGCCAATGTGTGCTAAAAGTTTTTAAACGGTTCCAGACAGTAAGAGCTTGTATTAAAAAATGTTTGTGAAACGGCTTCTGGAACAATTGTATCACGTTGCCCAGGCAAGATGGGGAAAAGAGATGAACATATATTTTGGGCTCTGCTGGTAATAATAATAATAATAATAATAATAATAATAATAATAATAATAATAATAATAATAATAATTTATACCCTGCCCATCTGGCTAGGTTTCCCCAGCCACTCTGGGCAGCTCCCAACAGAATATTAAAAACACAGTAAAACATCAAACATCAAATACTTCCCTAAACAGGGCTGCCTTCAGATGTCTTCCAAAAGTCAGATAGTTGTTTATTTCCTTGACATCTGATGGGAGGGCGTTCCACAGGGCAGGCTCCACTACCGAGAAGATTCACTTCTCACAGGGAAGGAACCGCCAGAAGGCCCTCGGAGCTGGACCTCAGTGTCCGGGGAAGAGCCCTCAGGCCACTGGAAACTTCTAGCTTAGTACTTGTGAGGGGAGGGGAAAAAGAAGGAGCGAAATGTAGGTAACTCGATTTGCTTTGAACAGGTGACCCTGGGATTCTGTAATGGATCTCTTTTGAGGCCTCTTCTGAAGTGCAGGCTATCATGGCAAAAGCTGGATATTTTGAGGGGTGCTTCAGTGCCGTCGTGTGGGGGAGATGCAATGAAGGATGCACGAAGCTGGAGATAACCAACTATAGAATTCGAAACAGATTTTTAAATTATTAATATAATGCGTTTTCGACTGTGTTTTGTTTTATCGCAGGATTGGGCTAGAGCAGGGGAAGGCGACCTCTGTCATTAAGGATCTCCAAATTGGAGAATCCCTGACCAGCTGCCAAGGAACTCTACCCAAGTTCCCCCACAATCGTTTAAAACCCACTGATGTATGCTGTTACACGGTGGCATCTGCCAGTAGGGGCTGTTTGCTTGTTTTTGAGTTTGTATTGTATGCACTGTGAATTATCAGTTGTTAAGAGAGTCTAATAAGCCATTCATCGTGAGTGAGACAGCCTTACTTTGTCACCAGCAGTCACGGATAAAAGTGAAAACGTTTGGTTTCAACCTTTCCTTTCAGCACAAAGGAAACAAAAAGTGCCTTAATTCTGTAGTGGAAGAATGAGACGTTAGATATTAGTACCGCTGTTTATTTCATTTCCGTAAAAAGGTAAAGGTAAAGGTACCCCTGACCATTAGGTCCAGTCGTGACCGACTCTGGGTTTGCGGTGCTCATCTCGCGTTATTGGCCGAGGGAGCCGGCATACAGCTTCTGGGTCATGTGGCCAGCATGACAAAGCTGCTTCTGGCGAACCAGAGCAGCGCACGGAAACGCCATTTACCTTCCCGCTGTAGCAGACCTATTTATCTACTTGCACTTTGACATGCTTTCTAACTGCTAGGTTGGCAGGAGCAGGGACCGAGCAATGGGAGCTCACCCCGTTGCGGGGATTCGAACCGCCGACCTTCTGATCAGCAAGCCCTAGGCTCTGTGGTTTAACCCACAGGGCCACCCACATCCCTTTATTTGATTTCCATAGCCACCATCAATAAACATTGCCTGGGCATAAGTGGTATCATGCTATATTCCATCCGTGCCTTAATTTTTCATTCTACCTAGATACATTGGGGCTTTTTTAGGACAACACATGTGCAATATCATGATATAACAAAATGCAACAAGCACTGACTTGTTTTTAGGAGGCAATTTAATTATTGTTTGATTTTATACCAATGTTATATATTTGATCTTGGCCGGCGAGGGGGGATACAAATAAAAGTTGATTATTATTATTATTATTATTATTATTATTATTATTATTATTAGATGCAGCAGCTGCCTGAATCATGCAACCATTGCAGGAAAAAATAAAATCCTCAACCCATCATTCATATATTATTATATTTATGAATTTCTCATCTTCCATATTTATTTTTGCATATAGAAAACTTAAAAATATGAAGCCAACCTGAACAGAACGTACAGCCACCAGACTTGCAAAAGCAAATGACTGACCAAAACACTGTGGAAAAAACACAGTGCTGAGCACTCAGGCCAGCTCCCGTCCGCTCAGCCAACAAGTATATTAAAATTGTCACCTCCACCATGCTTTCGGGAGCAGATGTCCTAAGCTGTGACAGTGCCACATTTAATCTTGAATCCGACTTACCCGAGTTGCCGAGTACTGTGCTCTGGCCACACAGAGCTTGTTATTATATTGCCTTTCTTCGCTAACAGTATTTCAGCAGAGGGGCAACAGAATGAATTTGCACTAAAGACTTCAATAAAATTGTGCAATCAATCTGCATTTGGGCGAATTTGTCAAAGTTTTGCATTTGGCAAATACCGGTTGGGTAATTGGCGCAGCACTGCGCTACTGACAAAAAGGCAAGGAAGATGAACAGCTCCTAAACGCCGTGTCTTTTCAAACCAATCTGATATTTAGTTCTTAGGCAGATTGCACCTTGTTTAGTGTACATTTGGAGAACCATCAGCCTGCGTTACAACCCCATGTGTTCTCTAACCCTGGCTTAATGTGGCAGTCAAAAATTGTGGACAAATGGGTGTTACAGCTGCAATTCTTTTCCCACTGGCTTGGGAGGAGGGAACCTGCTCAGTGGGACTTATTTCCAAGTAGACATGTAAAAGATTGCGATGGTTTTAATGGATAAAGCTTTACATGGCTTGGGATCTCAGTACCTGAAAGAGCACCTTTTCCCCATACAAGCTTACCTGGTCCTCGAGGTTAAGCCATCCCACTTCCGAGTGGGATGGTGCTGTGGTCAGATCACGTGGCCTCCACACACAGTGGGGGCTGGGGGAGCCCTGCCTCATGGCCCCCGGCCGGCCAATCCGGTTGGCCGGGGGCGTGGCTTACTCCTCTTAAACCGCAGCACGGCAAGGGGATCTCCCACCCTCTTTTCATGCGCTCCTCATATTGGCCTTGCTATGGACCTCGGTTGGTCACCGTTGAGGGGCCTGGTAGGAATTTTTCCACTTGGCAAATTGGCTCTGGCCATTGGGTCTTCGCCTACCTTGTAGCAATCGCCACAACTTTGTCAGGTTTGGCGGTTGTTGTTGTTTAGTTGTGTCCGACTCTTTGTGACCCCATGGACCAGAGCACGCCAGGCACTCCTGTCTTCCACTGCCTCCCGCAGTTTGGTCAAACTCATGTTGGTATCTTCGAGAACACTGTCTAACCATCTCATCCTCTGTTGTCCCCTTCTCCTTGTGCCCTTCATCTTTCCCAACATCAGGGTCTTTTCCAGGGAGTCTTCTCTTCTCATGAGGTGGCCAAAGTATTGGAGCCTCAGCTTCAGGATCTGTCCTTCCAGTGAGCACTCGGGGCTGATTTCCTTCAGAATGGATAGGTTTGATCTTCTTGCAGTCCATGGGACTCTCAAGAGTCTCCTCCAGCACCATAATTCAAAAGCATCAATTCTTTGGCAGTTAGGCATTGGTAAAACCTTGTTCAGGAGGCGGGAGGTGTGCCCCTCCATACTAAAGGGTATTATGTTAAAGGAATCCGAGGGGTGTGGTCTCTGTCCGAAGCCCAGACGGTGGGCTAGGGCCATGGCATGAAACCTACCGGCGACCCTGGGGGAGATCCTAGTTGATGTGCATCAGCAGGGCTCCCCCTGCTGGTGGTTAACCCTTGTGAGACTTCCTGCAGGCGGGCAGGAGTCAGATAAAGTCGGTTCAATTCCAATGCCTAAGCCAATACCGCTCACATTCTGTAACCAACGCCTTCCTCAAAGTTCTGCCTCCTGGCGGAAACAAGAAAGGGGGCTTTCTCGAAGAAGCCCCACTTGCAGAATTCCCTTGCCAGTGAAGGTCATCTGGCACAACCTCAATATCAGATGAAGACTTTTTAAAAAAGAGTTCTTAATATATTTTACAGTTAACATCTTCCCGCTGCATCAACTGATGGTTGAATATGTTTGTATTGTGGCTGCTACAGGTTTGAATGAGGATGGCTGTGCTTTTATGCTAGAAGAGGGGGTTTGCCGTTGGGTGTTTGATTAATTTATGTAGTTTGAAATTTTGTATTGTGATATTGTATGTTCTGTTTTTAACAGTAAGTTGCCTCTTGTGCTATTATTATTATTATTATTATTATTATTATTATTATTATTATTATTATTATTTCGATTCAATTTATATACCACCCTTTATCAGAATATCCCAGGATGGTGTACAACATTAAAAACACATTACAGATCATTGATAAAAACATAATAAAAAATATAATGACAGACAGCGTAATAGTAAAATAACCATCATAATAACACCCCACACTTTGACAGACCATAGATTATATAATAGCCATAGGCTGGGTAAAGAGAAATGTTTTTGCTTGGCGCCTAAAGACATGTAGTGCCAGGCGGGCCTCTCTGGGGAGAGCATTCCACAATCGGGGAGCCACCACAGAAAAGGCCCTACTCTTGTTGCCACCCTCCAAACCTCTCTGGGATGGAGGACGTAGAGATGGCCTTCAGGTGAAAAAGCGCAACGTCCGGGTCAGTTCATACGGGGAGAGGTATTGACATAAAATCAAATAGCAACAAGAAGTATAAACTGGGCATATGTGTGTACCGTAATTCTCCAAACTCCATTGGGCAGGCTGCATTTATTTCTATGCATCTCACTCTGCAAAAGTGAAAGGAGACTGTAATTAGCGGGGGGGGGGGGAACCACTAAAAAACCAATAAACCTTTCTCACTTTCTTTCCCGGGACTAATTTACTGTACAAAATGTATTTCATGGCAAGCAGATCAATCTGTATTGAGCCACTGTTAAAATACGAACCGAAAAAGGAACTAAAAGATAGAGGAAACGGAACGCAGTATTTTCAGCCCCTAGGATGGTTGTTTGTGGGGCGGACTGATCTCCTTCAGACCCAGTTTGCTTTTGAGTCCCCTAAGGATGAGGAAAACACAAATTCATTCCCGTGTCCCTTGGCGAGGATCAACATGCAAAATGACAATTGATGCCACCTAATTGTTTAAGTGTGTGTGTGTGTGTGTGTGTGTGTGTGTGTGAGAAAAATTAACCCAGCAGCCATTCCTAGCAAATCCATTAAGCGCATACATCAACTGGGCCTTTTTCTGGCTCTTTTTCAACACTTTGATGAAGTTTCCACCTTAAGGAGTAGGAGGAATGGGGGGAAAGCAAATTGCAGAGTGTAGACTGAAGCACTTGCAATCTTTGTGACAAATACTAATGTATAAATCAGCAGCCCAGTCTAGGCCTGGGCTGCTGATCATGTTCTTTGCTGAAATGTCACCTGTTCCTATCTAACGATTTGCATAATGCAAAGCTTCTCACTCGTAAAATACAGATTAAGAGGGGAAGCAAAGAGTCATTCTCGAACCACAGAGCCATTTCAAAAGTGGGGTGGGGGGACAGGCTTTGCTATTAACCCTGCTGCTCCCAAAGGTCTGTTCCCTGCTTGCATCCGCAGTAATAGCAAGGCACAGGAAAATAAAAGACCTGGTTATCTTTCTCTGCTGTTTTATTATTTGTTAAACACGGTTTGCTAACGTACGTACAATGGGGAAGCGCTGTAAATATTGAGAAAATGATCAGCAATCCTATGCATATGATAAAATGAATTCAACAAGTTTAACTGGACATTCAATTGTCAATTGGCAGATCAGGAGGGGGGGTCATGTTTTGAAATGCTCCCCCAAATACCCCCCCCCCTCACATGTAACAAACTCGCTAGCACATCAGCAAGAGATCTACTATAAACCTCTTTGGTGGGATTAAGCATTCTTTTGTCTTGCATGTTTTACAGCCTTGGGGTGCTCTTGAACCTGTTGGTGGTGCACATAGGCATTTAAGTTATGGTGTTACCTAGATATTGCTAAAGAGGTTGGATGCTGCCCTCACCCTCTGCCGAGCCTTAGCAAGACTCCAGGGGCTGTGGGGAATTGAGACAGGGCAGCTTACCTTCCAAGTTCCGGACTGCAGAATCCGGGACCGGCAGCCGTGTGACACCGGACGTTGCGTCGACGTATCTTCCGGTGTCGCTTTGCCCTTCTATGGGCACAAAAATGGCTGCCGCCGGCTTCAAAAGTAGCTTCTATGCACGACTGGAAGTGCGTCGACGCGACTTCCAGTGTCGGCGGCGGCCATTTTTGGTGCCCATAGATGGGCGGGGCAACACCGGAAGTTGCGCCGACGCACTTCCAGTCATGTGTAGAAACTACTTTTGAAGCCGACGGCGGCCATTTTTGTGCCCATAGAAGGGCAAATCAGAAGGGGGGGAAATGGCCACCGGCAGGAGAAAATAACAGAGAAAAATGGGAGACGAAGTGATATGGGGGACCACCGGGAAAAGGTAAGTAAAAACGTGGGTTTCCCGGGGAAAACGGGGTACTTGGCAGCTATGCAGGGAAGAGAGACTGTCGTAGCTTTAATAAAGATGGTTTATTTACCTATTTACACATTCATGGAGTCTAGATCTTACAACGTGGTCATATCAAGAGGGGCTTCTCTCCCACAGCAGTGCAGCCATGGAGTCCAAGGCATCTCTCCCAACTTGCCTTCAGCCAGCCTGCCCAAGATGGACCCCATTCTTTCTTCTCTCCCCTCTTTCAACCCAGCAGATCTTGCCACAAACTCCCTTTTCCTGTCACCTCACACTCAGTTACCCTGGCAACCTTCTGAACCCCCAGTCTCTGTCCACGCCTCAGGGCAAGGGGGGAGCACAGTTTGGCATAGGCCGCTTCAGGAATTCCTCGGCAGCTTGTAATTCTCCCTTCACACCCCAAGTAATCAAAATCCTAGCATTTATTAATTTCTAGGGTTAAGGGAGAGTCCCCCCCCCCAAAATCTATAACAATATGTTTTTCATGAATTTCACCCACTAAGAAGCATCCCCTTTGCTCTGAACCAGTTAATTCAGGCCACTGTAATCTCAAACCAGACTCTTATTAATATAATTAATTAAATTTCTATGCCACTTTTCATCAAAGGATCACAAGGTGGTTTACAAAATGAAAACACAGAAAGCATACCACAGTAACTAATGAAAACAATACCTCTACGTGGTTTAAAAGGCCAAAGGTTGTTTAATTAGCGAATGGTTCACTGCTCCCCTCAACTACAACACACAATTACACCCCCTCCGCATCTCCATTGTGCTCTTTAAAAAATTAATTTAACAACAGGAAGGATCCTGCCCATTCAGAGAGGAAGTGGAAGTGGGCAGGCTGTCATAATAATAATAATAATAATAATAATAATAATAATAATAATTTATACCCCACCCATCTGGCTGGGTTTCCCCATGATTTTACTATAGTAAAGCAGCTTGTGAACCTGGTCGGTGCAGAACATGGCAATTCCATGGCGCCCCCTCAATACTAGGAGCCTATTACACAAGGTTCTTCTAACAGGTTCCTTATTGTCTTATATGTTCTTGCAATGTATAAAGCCCTAAACAACTTGGACACTAATAAAGATGTACAAGAGTTCATCCTCCCTACCACCCTATTACTGTCTCCCAGATTATTATGCCAAGTGTTCCAAGAGTGAACAGACTAAGAGAGAAGCCTGTCTAATGGCTGTTTCACGAATTATGCAGAAGCAAATCCAGATTTACCTTCGTGTACACTCAGTAGGGGGCAGTCCCAATTTCCTGCAGCCTCACAAATCTTGGCTTTCTGATTAACGTACCTGTGTGTGATGGGAAAGCATAGCTGCCAAGTTTTCCCTTTTCTCGCGAGGAATTTCCCTTAAAAAAAGGGAGAACTTGGCAGCTATGTGGGAAAGTTTGCAAACATGGGAGTGTTGCAACCATGCTTTGTATTTAAATCTACACTCACCGAAAAACAGCAGGCGGGATTCATCTAAATGAGCCTTGTGCAAGAACTTCTGCTTGTGCAATGGGGTTCCCCTCTCCTCACCCCATGCCTCCCTGTGCCCCTTGAAACTGATTCTGTACACAGGGAGAGGAAAGATTGTTCCATCTGTATCATATGTGGTGGTCTTGTAGTAAGGTTAAGGCTTACTGGGAAATGATATGTAGTGAAATGAAAAGGATGTTTAAACGAAGGTTTGTAAAAAAACAAACCAGAAGCTTTTCTTTGGGGAATTATAAGGACAGAATGTCCTAAACTGTATAGAAACTAATTCATGTATGCTACTACAGTGGCAAGAATGTTACTTGCCCAAAAATGGAAAGAAGAAGAAGTCGGGAATATTGGCTTTGGAGTAAAATAAAAGTTAAGAGAATTAGGTTGTTAGAATGTTATTAAAATCAGGGTTTAGGAGTAAATTGGGTATAGTTTAGTAATAGATTGAGTTTAAGTAAGAAGGATTTATGTAGTGGTAAATGTTTAAGAATTCATGTTTAAGAAATAAGGTATGATGTTAGAATTAAGAGATTTTAAGATAGTCTTGATGATATATGAACACTGCATGATTTAGTTATAAAAAATGAACTCAAGGAGGGAGATGCGAGGAAGTCTGCAATGTTAAGAAATAAGATTTGATATTGGTTTCTCTCTCTCTTTTTTATATTTTTGATTCCTGTTTTTATTTTTGCATGTGGTTTAAAATGAATAAAAATTATTTGAAAAGAAGAAGAAGAAGGAGAAGTCCCAGCAAAGGAAGAATGGATACAAAAACTCATAGAATATGCAGAAATGGCGAAACTTACCGGAAGAATAAGAAATCAAGATACTGTAACAAACTTTTTACAAAATAATGGAAACAGTTTATTGAATATTTACAAACAAACTGTAAGCATTGGCAGGGTTATTGCAATAAGAGTATATATTTAAAGAAGATGAATAAATGAGCAAATTAAGTTAATTAGGATATGCAGAAGATATTAAAAATGAATAAGGAACCGCAGAAGGAGGGGGAAGGAAGTCATGTTTTGAAATGTCAAAATGATTGTAAAATCAGTGAATGTATAAACCTGAAAAGTATATATATTTTTTTAAAGAGAGATTGTTCCATCTGGCAAGGTAAAATATCTCTGCAAACAAAACATCTGTCATAGCACGACATTGAATTCCACCCATAGTGCCTAGTGGTCCCAGAACATAGTCTACAATTACAGGCAACTCCTGCATTTTGTTTGCTTGATTAAGAACATCAGATATACCTTTGTTTGCTTAATTAAGAACATCAGATATACCTGCTGGCCCATCTAGGCTAACACTCTGTTCTCACTGATGCCTGTGAGAAGCCTATACACAACAGCATTCTCTCCACCTCTGGTTGCCTGGAACTGGTTTTTAATATTCTGGTGGGAGCCACCCAGAGTGGCTGGGGAAACCCAGCCAGATGGGTGGGCTAATAATAATAATAATAATAATAATAATAATAATAATAATAATAATAAAGTTTGTTGTTGTTGTAAACTGCCCCTTTCTGAGCCTTTTCTAACTCAGCAATATCCTTTTTGAGGTGAGGCAAGCAGAACTGTACCCAGCATTCCAAGTGTGATCACACCACAGATTCTTGCAACTGCAGGGATGCCGAACCTTTTTGGATCCACGGACCAGATCTTTTCCAAGATTGGCTTCATGGGTCAAATTTGAGAAGTGGGTGTGGCCACCCATTTGTCAATCACCAGCCATCATTGATGCTTCAAAGCACCTCACAGGCAACAAGGCACTGCTGAAATGGAGGAGAAAGCCTTTGTTTTAGCATCATGGTCAAGTTGCTGACACATTGGTTTAGTGCGCCACTTCCCTGTGGGGAATCCCGCCCCCTGTTGGAGTGAGGTCAGCTGATGGACAGCTTGGTATGGTTTTGAAAAAAAATCGCCTCACGGGCCAAACTGAAACCCCCGGTGGGCCAATACTACATTCATGGTCATTCGCTGCCAGTTTAGACCCCATACGTATATATGTGAAATTTATAAAAAAAAAATGCCCCTGTGCATCACTTTGCACTAGGGATGGAGGTGAAATTCAATTCAGTTCGCATATTAAGGTGAGCTTAACTAATCAGCACTTTCTGAAACAATAGGCCGATGCGAACTAAAGCACAGCCATCCTTAAGGATTTGCAGGCCCCCCAATTTTTGCAGTGCAACTTCTTCAGCCAAGTTACAGGTAGGTAGCCGTGTTGGTCTGAGTCGAAGCAAAAATAAAAAAATTCATTCAGTAGCACCTTAAAGACCAACTAAGTTTTTATTTTGGTATGAGTTTTCGTGTGCATGCACACTCACACAGAGTATCTGAGGAAGTGTGCATACACACGAAAGCTCATACCAAAATAAAAACTTAGTTGGTCTTTAAGGTGCTACTGAAGGAATTTTTTTATTTTTTCTTCAGCCAAGTTATGGGTACCAACATACTTACACTGAGGCAAAGTGTGCATATCAATGCACATATTAGTGAAATTTCGTAGACCTGTGAGCCTGGGTATTGCAGTCTGGGCGGCAGGTGGCCATTGGAAATGGGAGCTGAGCTTGGCTCCCATTCCAAACAAACATGGCTGCCAAAAAAGCAAGCAAAGGTCCAGAGCAGAAGGCCATGAATGGCAGTAAACCCAGCCCAGCCCAGTGAGAGGCCATTCCGTCTCTGGCACCAGTGCTCAATATGTTTTACAGCGGCTGCCATGTCTGAAGAACAGTATCCTTTAGCTAGAAAAGACTGAGGAGAACGGAACTGCTTGTCCGATAGCATGTGATGGGAAATTGGGCGTGTGTGTGTGGAAATGAAGTCTCTTATCTTGGGGACAGTGAGGAAGAGGAGAGAACAATAGTCTCCCTTGGTTTGTGAGGGATGGAAGGGCAGGGGAAGGGAAGAAGTAATCTGCCGCCAGGGCTCTGGGAATTGTGGAAGACTTGGCACCGAGCCGGTTAATAGGCAGCTCTCGGCTGCCTCACTGAGAATGGCAGTGACACCTGACTGAGAACTTAGGGAAAGAGTTGGCGGCTTATTAAAGCAGCGGGACCTTGGCTGAACCCCATGACTACACGCTAGGATTGCTGTGTGCCCCACGATAACTCGCAGCTGCTGATAAAGTCCACTGGTAATGGCTTTTTGCTAATGAGAAAAGTGCTGCTGATTATGACAAATAGCCTCAGACCAACAGGCTAAGCTGCTACACAGGCTCCCAATTGTCAGTCTGGCTGATTTTTGCATTTCATTATTCCTTTCCTGATGTCTTGGCTCCTTCTATTCTCAACATACTCCTATAACCGTGTGTCACAATTTTAATAACACTTCTTTATCTCAATTTCCCCCTCTCTCTCCATGGAAGCTAGAAAAGAAATGGATATTGAAGGAACAATGTTTAACCTTGCTTGTATGCCACAGCAAAAGGGAGCCCTTCAGCCATTGTTTAAGAATTTCAAAGGCATAAACAACCACGCAGAGCCCACGCTGGCTCCAGAGGCTCTTTTTCGCTCCCTGTTTTTTTTATAATTCCAAACACTGAAACATCTTTCTAAGGGCCTGGCATGCTGCATTCCCATCTCCTCAGTACAAGAGAGGTGCTTGACCTAAAGAAGTGTTAGTGCAGCGCAGGGGCAGGCAGAGTTTGACCCTCCAGGTGTCTTTGCCTACAGCTTCCATCACTTCCAGCCAGGAGGGCCAAAACTTCCCCTATCTCTGGTGTAGTGTAAGACACAAAGTGGAGAGTCCCCAATTCAAATTTTGCTTCATCCACAGACTCACCAAGTCGCCTTTGGGGGGCGAATTTTCTGCAATCTGCATATACTGCATATACTTTTTTAATTTAAAAAATCAGAAATTTTGACAAACTAACTTCAGCTTTAATACCTATTTCCCTTGACGGTTTGACTTCCCACCCTCACCTACGTGATGTTTATGTTCCCATCCTTTTTTCCCTTATATCTCATACTTCTTTTCTCTATTAAAATGGCAGTCGTTTCCCTTTCACTGCTTAAATTTTGAATCCTGCTCGTGACATAATTTGGCTATAATGCTTCCTCAAATAGTCAAAAAGGGGTCTCCATGCTTCAACAAAAAGTTCATCATTTTGATCTCTTACACTTGATGTCCATTTTGCCATTTCCGCAAGGCCAATTGGTTTTAAGATCCATTCTTCCTTGGTTGGAACTTCTCCTGACTTCCTTTTCTGCGCATATAGAATTCTGGCTGCTGTTGCTGCTGTTGCGCCATTCTCTATTATCCCTAAAAAGGAAGAGGAAAGAGGAAACCAATTCCATTCTGAAACCTGGCTGCCTTTCATAAAACAAGTTCAGACTTGGCCTCATCAACGTGAATGTCTTTTTGTGTGCTTAGTTGATTAAAGATTACTTACCTGTTCTTCTGAGATACGCGGTTGTTCCTATTGCTGTAACAAAGAAGTCATGTTGTATTAATTCAGTAATACCAACACCGTTGTTTCTTGATTGTAGGATTCTTAAGCCATCGTGTAAGTTGTGGGTTCATTTTGTTGTGTCAATCCAGCACCATGCCTTTACACTGCTTTATTTACATCAGGAGTGGGCAACATGTGACCCTGGGCCCAATTGCAACCCGCCCCAATGCACTCAGTCTGGGCCTCTGGAAGGAGCAACTTGTTCCCCCCACCCCTGGCAGCTCACTACGCAAGAAGGACAGGGGGTGGGCGGACGATGGGGAACGGGGGCTGCCAAAAAGAAAGAGGCAAAAGACGGTGCCTTCACCCATGCGTCGCCTTTGGAATGCCAAT